>NW_007098995.1:26823-94814 GCF_000164805.1 Carlito syrichta | reverse complement strand
ATTTATTGTAGAGATGAGGTCTCGCTGCCCAGGCGGGTCTCGAACCTGCGGGCTCAGGCAATCCACTCACCTCAGCCTCCCAAAGGCGCGGGATTACAGGCTGAGCCACCGAGCCCGGCTTTATTTTTTTATTTTTTTGAGTTGGAGTCTCACTCTGTCGCCCAGACTGGAGTGCAGTGGCTGCTCCCGGCCACCGCAGCCTCGACCTGCTGGGATCCGGCGATCCTTCCACCTCAGCCTTCCAAGTAGCCGGAATTACAGGCGCGCACTACCACGCCCGGCTGATTTTTTGTTTTATTGTAGAGATGAGGTCTCGCTGCCCAGGTGGGTCTCGAACCCGCGGGCTCAGGCAATCCACTCACCTCAGCCTCCCAAAAGCGCTGGATTACAGGCTGAGCCCCCGAGCCCGGCTCGAGTTTTTATATTTTATTCCCCTTTATAACTAGACTACACATATTTTTTCCTTTCCTCACATTCCATTTATTTTCGACTCCAGTAAGCCCTCTATTGATATCTCTCTTTTTTTTGAGTTGCGGTCTATCCTGTTGCCCAGGTATGGGGTATTTGGAGTCCCCACTCCCTTCTTCCTTGGTGTTGTTTTGTAAAAGTACTGAGTGGAGAGAGCCGTAGATTTATAACTTGCATGATGGGCTTCCATTAGTTTTGTAGCAGTGTTTTACTTCTGAGTATCAGCAAGAGGCATATGCTTAGTGTTTATGTGGGGCTTATATCTGATCTCAGGTTGAAGAATTTGCATTTGTATTTTAAGTGCGTCCTTGGTATTATAGATACATTAGTTTGTAAGAATCCGTTAGTCTGTGTCTTCTTTGAGGCAAGGATAGTGCCTGCTACTGGATGTGTAGTAATTAACTGAACGGTTGAAGGAAGAAAGTCAATCTCTCTTTCCTTCTACCTGGTAAAAATGCTAACTCTTGGTGTCTAATCTCCACAGGGCTTAGGGGCTCAGGAACAAGGAGCCACGGATCATATTAAAGTTCAAGTTAAAAACGACCACCTGGGACTTGGAGCTGCAATCAGTAATGAAGTGAGCAGTAGTGTGCCTGCTGGACATTTTCCTTGCATAATTGACTTCAGTTTGTAAATTGAAGCACTTTAATCTGGCCAAGTTGGTTGATCAGTTTTTATCTGTTCATGTGTGTTTCGTGCATGTTGTAGATCAATAAAGAGCCCCTAGCTAAGCTGGGTTTCAGTGGGAACGTGCCCTCACCTTGCCTGTTGTCCTCATGGGATCCTTTACTTGGGTCCGCCTAAGAGAGCCAAACTAGTTTTATAGCTAAACTTTGCAAACAACTTTTTTATGTGGAGAGATACTCATTTCAGGGCAGAAAGGAATTTTTATCTTTACTTGTGTTCTAATAGTAGTTTATATGATGAGCAGTTGGTGGCATTTAACTTTGGAAATGCTTACAGCAGGTGGGTTTACTCACACTTTCTCTTGAACACTGGCTCTTGGGAAATGTGACAATGTAATTAAAATTAGTGACCTGCCTTGCTTTTCATTTTCAGTATCATTGTTTCCTTTAGAAAGTGTCTAAGCTGAAAGTTGTGTTCCTAAACTTTTACAACCAACAGAATCTGGTAGAAAATCTGGAGAATTACTTCAGGTAAACTGAATTACTTTGATTAGTCCAGTATCTCTGAGTAATGAATTGGAGCAGTTAAAATTTTCAGCCTCTAAGGAAAGAGCTTATGTGAGGTTGAATTCAAATGCAGTTGAGGGATAGATAATACAGATATACTTGTTTTCTTAGGAGAAGCATTGCCCAGTAAACCTATTCAATATGTCTTTACTGTAATAAGTCTTCTTTAAAAGAGTAGGCTAAGAATGTGAGGCTAATTCCTACATTGAAACCCTGCTTTCCACTGGTTTATATTGTTTTGGAGATCTTTATTTTCTTATAAAGCCAGATTCTTTTTGCTATAGTGCATTTATTAGTTAATCACCTTACAAGTGGAGTCTCGGTGATTCAGAGGACTTGAGGGCTTTCCTTTGCCCCTCCTCCAAAGTAATTAGAATTGGGCAAAATAGCGTAAGCTCTACTGAGCAAAGAAAAGAACTTCTAGTTTCCTCAGTGCTCCTGTCCTTTTAACTACGTGATACCCTTAGTGAGAAAAAAATAGTAATTTTATTTTGCTTCATTTAAATATTTGGCTTACAGTTTGCCTGTTGATCGTTCGACTGGTAGGTTGACTGTTGAGAAGTCATCCACGGCTGAAATCAGGGATTAAGCTTTCAAGAAGTCCCTTTTTAATGCCGATCTGATACTGATTAGAGCATGTTAAGTTTATATTATTTTTAGAATCCATTTAAATTGTTTAAATAGTATTTTGATGAAACACTTAAAATTTAGTATTAACTACCATATTTTCTTGATTCTGAAGTATATCTTATCTCAATCAGTGTAGGTAAACTACAGGTTTGCTTTTATTTATTTTTTTCCTATTTGCAGGACAACTGGATTGCTCATCAGGATGGTTTTAACCAGCTTCTGGCTGAACTGAACAATTGCCACGGGCAGGAAACAGCAGGTAGGGACATGTTAGAGCTGTTACCCTCAGAGTCATAGATGACAGAATCTCTCAGTGCAGATATATTATCAACTCTTTTCTTGCTTTTATTATTATTTTTAATTGATACATAATCACTGTAATTTATGGAATACAGTGTGATACTTTGACCCATGTATACAGTTTGTAGTGATCACATCAGAGTAATTAGCATATTTATCACTTCAGATGTTTATCATTCTTTTTGTTGGGAATATTTGGTATCTGCTCTTCTAGCTATTTGAAAGTACACAATAAGTTGTTGTTAATTATAATTGTGCTACTAGAACTGATTCCTCCTATCTAGGTGCACTTTTGTATCTGTTAACCAACCTTTGGTTATGCCCCTCTTGACTACCCTTCCCTGCCTCTAATAACTGTTATCCTACTCTGTACTTCGGTGGGCTCAACTTTTTTGGCTCCCACATGGGTGAGAACATGGGGCGTTTTCTTTCTGGCCTTGCTTATTTCACTCAACGTAATGTGCTCCAAGGTCATCCATGTTGTTGAAATGACAGAGTTTCCTGCCTTTTTAAGGCTAAATATTATTCCATTGTATCCGCGATGTGACACACTTGGCTTATCCATTCATCTGTTGATGGACACCTAGGTTGACGCCATGCCTTGGCTGTTGCGCGTGGTGCTGCACAAGCACGGGAGAACAGATATCTCTGCAGCATGCTGATTTCTTCCTCTTTGGGCACATACTCGGTAGCGGGGTTGCTGGGTCACCTGGCAGTTCTGCCTTTAGTTTTTCGAGGAATCTCTGCACTGTACATAGTGGTTGTACTAACTTACATTCCCAGCCGCAGTCTCTAAGAGTTCCTCTTGCTCTGCGTCCTTACCGACGTCTGTTGCTTTTTATCTTTAAATATTTTTGTGAACTCCTTATCTAAAGCAATGCATTTTTGAAAGTCAGGTGACTGAAGCTATTTGAGATATTCACTTGTTGACATTTTAATGATACTTTTATTGAATGATCCTTTTGCCATAAACAATCGCTTTTTTCTCCATTAAGAGTTTGAGTGGACATATACATTCATTCAGTTTCCACCTTGAGTAGGAAAGTGATCTCCCATGCTTGAGTACGGTTGAAATGACGTACAAACAAGAATTAACAAGTGGGACCCTAAACAGAAGCCAGTAAAGGCTTAATGGAAAAGCCTTTTTCCGTGTGGATCCTGCCTTTGTCTCACCTTTTTTGTTTTGAGTTGGAGTCTCCCTCTGTCGCCCAGACTGGAGTGCAGTGGCTGCTCCCGGCCATCGCAGCCTCGACTTGCTGGGCTCCGGCGATCCTTCTGCCTCAGCCTTCCGAGTAGCCGGCACGACAGGCGCGCGCTACCATGCCCGGCTGATTTTTTGATTTATTGTGGAGATGAGGTCTCGCCAAGTTGCCCAGGTGGGTCTCGAACCCGCGGGCACAGGCAATCCACTCACCTCAGCCTGTTTCACCTTTTAATGGGCATAAAAGATTCAGATTGCTTAGGTGTGGTAAGATTTGTTGCAAGGGGCTCGGTGCTAGAAATTGAAATTGTATTCCCAAGCTGTAGGCACTAGAAAAACAATTGAACCCTGGACTTCCTGTATTAGCAGAAAGACAGTGCTTGTTAGAAGAGGGAAAGGGATGGATGGTGCAACCTCTCCTCCTGCACTTGGGGCCTTTAGTAGGATTCTCACATTTTAGAAAAGTTTGTTCTCACATAGCTATTTGGAAGGCAAGTTACTTTTGTTGGATATTCATGGAGAAGTCCAGACTATTATCCAGACATTTTTTTTTACAATTGTGGTAAGGCACACGTAGCGTAGAATTTGCCATCTTCGCCGTTTTTGGCATGTGAACGGACTTGAAGCTCGTTCAGTAGCCTTAAGCACATTCATGTGGTGGTGCTGCCATCATCACCGCCCCTCCACAGAACTCTCCTCATCTTGTAAAACGCAGTCTTTAGGATATCATTAAACAGTCACCCTCCATCTGGCCCCCAGATCCCACCAGCTGCCACCCTACTTTCTGTTTCTGCTAATTTGACTACTCTAGGTACCTCATATCAGTGGAATCATACAGTGTTTGTCCTCTTGAGACTGTGTCCTGAGTGACTTATGCTCATAGCATAATGTCCTCCGGGTTCCTCTATATTGTTGCATGTGCAGAATTTGCTTTCTTTTTAGGGCTGAATGCTATTCCACTGTAGGTATAAACCACATTTGCTTATCCATTCATTTGTAGAAGGACACTTGGGCTGTTTCTGCCTTTCTGCTGTTTGAATAATGCTGCTGTGATCTTGGGTGTAAGAGAATCTCTGACCTGCTTTTAGTTCTTTTTAGTTTATGCCCCAAAGTGGAATTGCTGGGTCACATGGTGCTTCCATTTTTAGCCTTTTGAGGAACTGCCGTGCTGTTTTCCATAGTGGCTGCACCAAGAGTATGCAGATTCCCGTTTCTCTACATCCTTTCCAGCACTTCTTTCTTTCTTTTTTGGGTGTGAGATGATGGCTCGTTGTGGTTTCAATTTGCATTTTCCTAACGATTAGTGATGTTAAGTGGCTTTTCATGTGCTTATTGACCATTTATGTATCTTTGGAAAAATGTCTACTTAAGTCCTTTGGCCATTTTATAATGGGGCTTTTTTGTTGTTAGATTGTATTCTGCAGACATTTTTGTGAGAAGTTTATTTCTCTTCCCTGTGTACAATGTTTGGCATGTGATGAATAGTCAAAAGATACTTGTTAAATTGGATGAAAAAGAACTTTGCGGCATGACGTGAGGAAATATACTTGAGTTCAGCAAATATTTATTGAACTGTGTGCTAGATACCAATTAGACTTGGTGTTCTGCAGATGTTCTCATCAGACTTGACTTACATAAACAGATGGTGGACTGGATTGGACCCACCGGAATCATTTGTCCCTGGGTGCAGAAGATTCATTAACTTAATGTTGTCCGAAAGAAGTCTGACAGGAAGATATATCCAGGATGTTCCACTTACATAAGCTCCAGATGGAGGCAAAAAACCCTGTACAGCTATTTCAGATATTCATTTGCTGACATTTTAGGTGCAACACTTAGGTGGTGAAATTATTTTACAAAAGAAGGCCATGAGTTCTCTACTGTGAAAGTGGTGGTAGTGATTACCTTGGGAGAGGGGAAGGGGCTGGAGTTGAAGGGCGCTCATGAGGAGCTTCTGGGGCGGTTTTAGGGTTCTGTTTGTTGACCTGGCTGGCAGTGACACAGGTTATGTCTGTGCAGTTTTGCTGTATGCACTTCCCACGGCTGTTATTCCTCCTCCCTAAGAGACAGAAACATGAAAAGCGAGGGGGTGTGGTGACTTTTTTCCTAGTCCGACGGTGTCATTATTACCGTTTTCCAAGTGAAAAATGCCACTGTGGTAGTTATGGAAACGCTGAGTCAGGACAGAACCACCTAGTTCTGTGCTGGTGGTTGAGGCCATGCTCCGTCCTGCAGCTCAGTCCTGGCAGGTCTCAAGGAGTGTGGGCAGTGGACTGCCTGACCCTGTGGAGCCCTTCTTTGTCAGGAAGCCCGCGAGGGACGCCCAGCTTTCTTGAAGCGGTACCTTGTCCTCACTCACTCTCATCAAATGCAAATTTCCTCATCTGTGCAGATTTTGTCTTCTTTTTCTGTGGAAGACCTTAGAAGTACCTTGAATAATCTGAAAACAGCGGAGGTACCGATCTATCGACTGTTCCACCTCAAGACCACTAGAGGGGGCCAGCAGTCCAGAGACAGTGGCTGTTAGCAGACATGCTTCCATCTCAGTGTGGTCCAAAGTGGGCCTTTTTAGCTGCCCAGCCCCGTACTGAAAAAAAGCCTTTAGAATGTTCCTTTAGAGGAAAGTCACCCAAGCAATGGACCTGGAGACCTAATAGATTGTTTTTCTGCCTTGCCGTCTTTGGTAAGTGCAGTCTCTTAAATGAGTTTGGTCACGGTCACCCATCACTTGTGTCAAAGTGGAAAAGTAGATGATGACACAGCAGCCTAGTAACATGTTTTGCTGCCATAATAATATTTTTAGCTCCTTACGATTGCTTACCAAATTTCTACTATTTGCCTTTGAATAACCAGAGGTTCCATTCTGTGTCCTCTTTGTAGCAACTTTCAGAAATTCTAGAAATAACCCTTATTCCTTCATGGGACACAAAAATCAGTATATTCTTTAAAATTTTGTTTTAAAGTTTCAACTTAATGTTCTGGCAGACTTGTCTCAGAGTTTTAAGAAATGGTTGTTAACTTCTATCAGCTTTTTAGTCACTTGTGATTTTATGTATTTTTGGAGGTCAAGTGGGATGCTGATAATCTGTTTTCACAAAAATGTGATTAAGGGCAGGCATCTTTACATTTTTTTTGCTCACATATCTCTTAAGAACATTTTGAAAAATAGTGTGCTCTGTTTCACGTTTTTGGATTATCTATGTTTTTTTTTAAATGACATTAAAAAATAAAGCTGTTGTATTACTCTTAAATGTATCCAATGAAGTGTAAATGACTTTTATTTTATTTATTTATTTTAAGAAGGAAAAGTTTATTTAAAAGTAAATTAGTGAAAGAAAGAGAAAGAAAAGAGAAGACTCGCCTCCTCAAGGTGGGGGAGGGGACCAAAGCCAGGAAGCATGGTGACAGCCATGGCTCAAAGAGCACATGGCCACCCCAGAGCCTAGCAAGGCAGTGGTCCGTAAATGAAATTTAAAGGTAAAACTGCTACATCGATCCTAAATGTCTGCAGTGTACGATAAATACAATAGCAATTTGGTATCCAGTGGGATCTGTTTGAAAATATACAAACAAGTGCTTCTTTAATAGTCAGAAATGTTATATTTTATAGTTTTTTCCACTTTGAAATAGTGTTTCCATTTTATGTACATCATAGTATTTTATGTTAACATTTTTATACTTAAACTTTTTTAAAGCATTGTTGACCCGGTTATATTACCTATCCTGTTTCTCTGCTATAAAACAAATCCATATACATTTTTGCCTTATTGCTAGTAACCCCAACACTTTTGTGAAAAAGTGTACAAAATTTGGATTAAGTTGTCATTATAATTAGTACATTGCTATTGGTAAAACCAACAGATATAAATGTTGATAAGTGCTTACTCAATGAAATCCCTCTCTCTTTGGCAGTGCATCTCTTGCGAGGTAGGTTGGTGGTGGAGGCGGGGGCTGGTTTAGCTGCTTTGATGAAAGGACGCATCCCGGACACCAGAATTGTGA
Source organism: Carlito syrichta (assembly GCF_000164805.1). Lineage (NCBI taxonomy): Eukaryota > Metazoa > Chordata > Mammalia > Primates > Tarsiidae > Carlito > Carlito syrichta. The sequence goes on along the minus strand of NW_007098995.1, from coordinate 87,020 downwards.
CTTGTTCCTGACTGATCCCCAGTAAGAAGAGAGTTGTGCCTTCCTTTTGTAAAGTGGGAAGAGGACATGGGGGAAAGGAAAAACAGACTGGTGCATCTCCTCAGATCTAGCCGTTTTGGGAAACTGTTCATGTGGACAGGCAGACGGAAATGGAGTCCCCTCAGGCCTGCCCGTGCTCGGCATCCTTGGGAAGTTTGCATCCTCCGAAGGTAGAGAAGCTTTCCAGGAGAGTCTTCGTCCTCTCAAGCGTGAGGGACGCAGTGCGATGGTTCGAGGTCACGTCTTCCTGGGCTCCAGTCCCATCGTAGCTGCCCCGGATGAGCCTTGTTCCACATCCTCCTCTGTAATAAGATCCGTAGTTGCAGCCGCTGCCTCACAGAGTGGCTGCAGAAAGGAAATACGGGCATGCACGAAGGTGCCTGCTCAGCACCTGGCTCTTCGTCTGCCTTTGGCTCACAGGTGGCTGGAGCTGCTTCGTGCTGAGGGCTCTCTGGGTGACTTGTGCTTGGAGCACCGGCGTTGAAAATGTTGTGTGCCGTTTGCCGTGCCTGACCCAAAAAGTGGAGAGAGCTTTGCTAGTGCCATAGCTTGGAAAACACTCCCCGGGTGTTCCGGTGGGTGGCTGGGAAGAGAGTGTCAGCTCGTCAGGTCGCTCACCCCACACCCCGCTGGGTGCCACCTGCAGGTTTAAAACACCTGTGTTATGTCATTCCAAGCCTACTATAGCCATCGCACTTGGCCTTTGACGTTAGTAACTAACTCCTGGAAGGGATTATAGCAGCTGGCAGGGTGCTCAGTGGACATGTGCTTGTTTTGCTCCAGTATTAAAGCAAAAGTTTCCTTTTTCTCCTTTCTCTAACCTCGTATCTAAATTTTCTTAAAACTACAGGAAAATTCACTCTTTTCTTCCTGTGATGTTCTGTTTCTGTGGCACTCTTCTGTCTGAACTCGACGAATAGATACACAGATGAAAATGAAAGAACAAAGCAGCTAGTTAATACCCCGTAACTGACTCTAACCCTAGGTTGAATTGCTCTTTTATTTAAGGCCAGAGACTACTTTCGGGCTGAGGCTTTTCTGTTGTCAAAGAATGAATCATACGAATGTCCTCCTCAGTGGTGTGTTCTTGTGCTTTTGCCTGGCAGGTGGTGCTCTAGGGAGCATAGCATGTGAGGTGGTGGCTCAGAGCCAATGCTGCTCCTTCGCGCATCACCCAGTCATCAGCCCTGATCTGTTTTTGGGTGGTCATTTCACCAGCCTTACTGCTATTTGCTTTTTAACAGAACTTTTCATCTGGAAATAATTATAGATTTATAGGAAGTTGCAGAAATACTACCGGGGTCCTGAATGCCCCTTTCCTGGCTCCCCCAGGGGCAGCATCTTATAGTGCTATTGCATATCAAAGCCAGGAAACTGACCTTTGGCATTTCTACAAACTGGATCACAGACCTCTTAATCCGTTGTCACCATTTGTAGCCTTCATTTGTTCGTGCTTGTGCATGGTTCTGTGCAGTACTGTCACAAGTATCAGTTCATGAAGCCACCGCCAGAATCAAGACACAGAACTGCTCCATCAGCACCACAGAGCTGCCTCATGCTGCATCTTGGGATCTCAACCTGCCCTCCCCCGCCAGCCCTTGACACGCCACCTTCATCCCCGGCCCCTGGAAGCCATCCCCTGTTCTCCATCTCTGTAGTTGTCATTTTGAGACTGGTATCAGTGGAGCCACGTAGTGTGTAGCCTGAGGTCGACGCTTTTCACTAAGCAGGGTTCCACACTGGTTGTGCGTGTGTCTTTCAAGTATGAGGATTACTGTGTAAGGATGTCCATCCAGAGTGTGCTCAGCCATTCTTTCACACATTGAAGGACTTGGGAGTTACATTCAGTATTTTACTGTTGTGAATTAGGCTAATGTGAACATTTGTGTGTAGGTTTTTATGTGGAAACAAGTTTTTATTTCTCTTCAAGGGTTTTCGTAAATTTCTGGAGGATAACCTGGCTGATCCATAGTACTACAGTTTAAGAAAAATATTTCTAATCACTTGATTAGAGTTTAATCATAAATTGTGGTGCTCCTAGACATTGTATTTACATAAGACCATATGCTGTGGAAGAATAAATAAGAATGGATTATTTAGAGTTTAATGTAGTGGTTTTCATCTTTTTTTAAAGACTTCTCAGATGACAAGAAAAAGAAATCTTTTAGCCTTGAGGAAAAATCCAAAGTCTCCAAAAATCGTGTTCATTATATGAAATTCACAAAAGGTAAGATTAAGCATTTATTTGTTATTACAGTCTGTGTGTTCATGCTGAATTTCTTGAGAAATGTTTAGTCTCAGTCATCAGTGACTTCTGGTTTCAGAAACAGCCTGACTGGGTTGATCTGAAGTCTCTACATTTCATTGCAGATCACCTGACCCTGTTAAAATGCAGATTCAGATTCAGTAGTTTTGAGGTGGGGCCCAGGTCAGGCTTCAGATTATCCCGTGACAGAGCTGAAAATGGATGTCAGATCACAATTGAGGGGGGGAAAGGGGTTTATGTGACTAGGTCAGAAAATATTTTCAATTTATTACTCAACATTTTTAGCTACATTTTCCATTTTTTCTGAGCTGAATGTTGATGTCGAATACAGCTTCTAGTGTGCCAGCTTCGAGGATTATGGGCTAAATTGAGATCACCAGTATGAAAAGCCCCACTCCAAATTGACCCCGCGTTATTCCACACAGCTTCTCCGTTTCGTGGGGCATTAACAGGAGCTTCCCACGGTCACTGCTAAGACAGGGTTGGAAGAGACCGAGTGGTCAAGCTCGTCTTCCTCCGTCACCGCCTCCCGAGGCCTCCCGGGTGCCTGGTCATCTGAGGGTGCAGCTGTGTTCTCGAACCACCAGGTGGTGGTCTGGTGCTGGCAAGAAGCGATTTAACGTGGGCCGGTAGCTCCCCAGATGTTTTCCTGTGGAACGGCTTCATGAATGAAGCGTGCTTCCCAGCCACAAACGCGTAACTACTACATACGACACTTACAGCATCATGCGGATGATGGTGATGCGATGCTGGTCACCATTTGATGGTTCTCTGGGAGTTTGGACGTGCGTTTTTGCCTCCACACGCCAGGAAAAGCATATCTCTTAGCTGTGTCGGCATGACTGGGGAGTTTTTTTAACTCCTAGAAGCTTCTGCATTGCAGCGAGAGTTGGAATTCCTACTACTCTAAACAACTGATAGTGTTTCTCATCTGGGGCCAGGACCCCAAAAGGTAGGGCCAGGCTTGGCTTGAGAGGCCGTAGCAGAGCTAAGAAACTTTGGGATTGTGTGCAGGGAGGGACGGACCCTTCCCTTCCTTCTGCAGCAGCTGTGTTTTGTGTGGCTCTTCCATGGCATCCCCTTCTTTCTCACAGGCAGGAGCCTTCTTGGTTGTTCGTCTCTAAGGTCTCTGACTAGGGTTCCTCTCCACTCCAACGTGCTGCAGAGCAGACAACAGGCTCTGTTGGCCCCTCAGTCCATCTGAGGAGCGGTCAGAATGCTTGCTCCTTACCTAGTTCCTTAAATATCCCTTCTTTATTCATTAGACCCTGCAGGGAAAAAAAAGATATCCCCCAGAAGGGAGCTGTTGCAGAGCAAATTAATGAGACTGAAAGTGGCCAGGAACTTTGGGATGGGCTGGCAGCCTTGTGAGCTTTTGCTTTTGCAAGTAGAGGCTTCTGATTGTCCGCTAGGACCTGCTTGCATGCATGATTTCATCCGAAGCGTTCGCTGAAGCTGGGATAAACCTCCTTAATCTACTTTAATCTAATGGGTGCCGGGAGTATCTGCTTTCTATTTCTAGTTAAGCCACTCCCCTGCCAGGTGACCCTGCCAGACCGTATGGTGTTCCATTTCCCTCTTAAAGCTTGTCTGGTACTAGCCTTGCCTGGGGAGAAAGGGAGTCAGTATGCAGAGCGGAAAGACTTCGAGATGTGTTGTTAGAAGGGCAGAGCGGCGCCTGAGTGGAGACACGGAGTGCATGCAGTCTGGGCCTAAGTAGACAGAGGAGAGAGGGAAGCAGAAACCCAGCTAGTGGGAAGAATGATACGCCATCCAGCTTCCATCCACAGCTCAAGCTTCTTTTCAAGTTCCCTCTTTTTTCTTTTTTCAGATTCCATCTTCTCCTTTGTAAAATGAGGAAACATTTGGAGGTCACTATTAAGTGCTTAAACAGGTTTTATTTCATGATTTATCAGAAGTGACCCATTTCATGAACTTTTGTTTTTTCAGCATAATAGACTTCAGCCAGTGAGCACACTCATAATGACAGTAATGATGCACTTATTGATGAGGATGGTTTTGTAACTCCTCTTTGGCCCAGGAAACCAGAACCTAGAAAGGTGACATTTTACAGAGCTTGGTGAAGAGTGAGGCGAAACATTTTGCTTTAGTAGGATCACAGTGGTAGATAGTGTTGTGAAATCTGCTGCTGCCTAAACATCGGCTGGGTCACTTTAACTCTGATGCATAATTATTCCTTTCTCTAACCCCACATTTATCGTTTTAATTTGAAATAATTTGTCATATAATTTAAACAGTAACTTTTATCCATATATGTTTAGAAGCCTAACTCCCATGTGGTTTCTTTTAACTTGAAAAACATTTGGTGAGGCTCTCTCTACAGAGAGGATATTTCGATTTATACAAAACCATTTCTGAGGTTTTCTGTCTCTACATTGAGTTGTTGTCAAGAGAGCATTGTGTTGTATGACAGGTGGTTGAGAGCTGTATAAACTATGTAGTTGTGTGATTTCATGATGGGGGTTTTGCCAGATGTCTTATTCATGTGAGGGTCTTGGCATTTTGTATGCTTCCTAAACAAGGAAGCTGCGTGCCCAGCACATGTTTGGGGTGAAGGAGGTGGCTTCCTGGTGGCGAAGCGCAGAGGCGGCAAAGCGCAGAGGCGGCGTTCAGGGCCTCGGTGACTCTCCCACAGGTGCGCTGCAGCAGAGAGGATCCTGGAGTGTCTGGTTCTCGTGATGTTTAAATGCTAATTAGTACCAATGCTGGCTTTCAAAAAATTCAGACTGTCCTATTATTGATTATCAGGGTCTCACTTATTTCACCCCACACTGATTCTTTTTGATGTCCTGGTTTGCTGATGTCACTTTTTAGTAGAGCTGCCTTGCCTTCTACCCTAGACTGACTACCGGTCCTCTGTGTTTACATGAAAAAGAAAGTTGAAATATAATATTGTTTTGGTTATCCTCTTGATTAAATAATGCAATTGAATTTTCTAAACGATCAAAGTTACTTACATAAGCCTTAAGTGTTTTTGGTTTTTTTTGATTTTAGCAAACATTTTTCTAAAGCCCACGTTTCCCTATCCCTGGCTCCTTTCCTCTGAGTAAATGCTGCTTTTCATAGATGTTTCTGAGCCCCAGTTATACTAGAGTTCTACAATATAGCTTGCTCTGTCGAGTTTGCTGGGTTATTGCTTTTGGCTTTAAGTTAGATAGTTCCAGATCATAGGGATTCTTCTGTTCTTGTGTCTATTTTTTATAGTTTCAGTTGCTTCCTGTGTGGGCTTCTTGGTGTTGTAAACGTGTCTAATGGTAGCAGTGACATTCTTTCCTTCTGGTTGGCTACTCTGAAAGATGGAAAGCCTGGTGTTCGTGATTGTTAGACAAACAGCTAACATGATCCTAAATACAGTGCTCTTCTGTGTGTGTGCTCACCCTCACATGGGCTCTGTCACATCTGTTTGGCTACTGGAAGCTTTTCTTCCTAGTTCTCGAAATGCTATGACCTGATGAAGACTAACAGATAAGCTGACTCCAGAGAGAGAGCATACGCCTCTTGTTCTACTTATTTTTTATTTTCTTTGAGTTCTAGGTTTATCAACAGTATTTGCTATGATTTGACCGTAATTCAGAACTCAGATTAATAGGCTTTTAAAACTCACTTTTAATACAACAAAAATGAAATCATTTTAAATATTTCATTTAAAAATGGCCATACTTTTCTAATTTCTCAAACTGTCCACTCAGGACCATTAAGTCCTGTCTCGAACCCACTTCATCTTCACATTTTTATCCCCGTTTACGTTCCTTTCTGTTGGCCTCTGACTCTTATTTCTTCTCTGTGTTCTTGTTTTCCAGATCACATCCAGAGCAAGGGCCTGTAACAATCCTGGCTTTTACACTTACTTAAGTGAACTTTGCTAAAGGATACAAATTTCTGATGCAGAACACATCACCAAAACCTTAGAGTCATTTGTGCCTTCTTTGGTATAGCTTGCTGTCTCTGCCTGCCTGGCAGTTTCCCTTTGATTTCTAGATCTGTTTTTAATTTCTGTGTGTTTGTGTTTTGACATCCTATTTTAAACTGTGATCTCACCTGCACCCTCCCTTCCTTAATCCCTCCAGCATTCCTTTTTGTTGAAAGACAGCTTCATTTGCATTTCCTTCCAGGGATCTCTTCCGTTCCAGAGGATAGGTTAGGGGTAGGCGACTGATACACATTTGGAATTTAGTACAGCTCCCTCCTCTGAAATAGGCGCAGGCACCCTGGATGAGCTTTGTGGTGGAAATGGGGTACTCTGATGGCGAAGCTGTGGGTCATCTCCAGGGAGACCTCTTCCCGCTGCCGCCAGTTTGCTTCCCCACTTTTCTGGTTTGTGTTCTGAGCTCCCTTCTGTGATATGCTTCGTTCTTAAGCAGGCTTTCTTTGGGGCCTTTTCATGTAGGTTCTGTTTGATGACCAATTAGAAGCAGGAGGGCTCAGTGTCCAGCCCAGGTCGGAGAGAGCTGCAGACAAGCCACCGAGAGCCCTCCCTGCTGCCATGAACAGCCATACCGACTGCACAACTTCATCTGGTGCTGCTGCCTAGGAAACTGGTTTTGGCACCTGGTTTTGCATTAAATCGAAGGGTGTTTTGTTTTTTAATTACACAGAGTCACTGAGCAATACCATATTTAAATGCCCCAGTGATAGTCAGTGAACTGGAACCTTCTGGGTCAGGACATTACTTTGCCAAGTCAGTTTTGCTACAAGAAGATAGGTGAGTCTGTGAGTGTGCAACTCCGGCTTCTAGCTCGAAACACACATTCCTGGGCCTCACCCAGAACCTCCCTCCCCTAGAGCCTCCAGGTTTTAGATGGAGTAGTAACATTTTAGAATGCACTTGCCATGAGTTGACAAATGGGAATCGATTTAGCTGACTGCTCACGGAGGATTATTGGGTAGAAGCAGAAATTCCAAAGAAGTGAATTTTATTTTAAGTTAAAGAGTTTAGTTTTTTAAAATAAAAACGAGCATTGTCGATCCTTTAGATACTCTTTAGCAGAGCCATTTAATTTCCTGCTTTTGTTATATTATTGTTATATTATCTAAAGATGATATAGCTCTAACAGTAAAGAACGCTTTGAGAACAAAAATCTGAAGCCTTTTCACCTTTATATAGTAATTTTATTTGCATTTTTTCTCTTTTTTTCCTCAATTTTTATTTATTGAATTATTGGGCTCGTATATGTCAATATGGTGTGTTCTCGTTTGTGTGCACATGTGGGGTTTGAAGCCATGTGTCTAGCAGTCTTTTTTATTCTGTGTTTGATAATGTTCTGTGTAACTCGTGTCTCTTTGAAGTGAATGAGATCTGTTTTATGAACTGGGAAGCCAGAGACCCAGAAATTGCACCCTGAAGGCATGCCAGTAGTAGGGTTAGCTTTAGAGTTTAGATTTCCTTGCAGTCTATATCCTCTAGGTTGTTTCTACATTAAGAAGAGAATGTCAAGGGCTCTGGTTTTAAGACTTTACTTGAGGCCTGGGTAGGGTGACTCATGCCTGTAAATCCAGCACTTCAGGAGGCTGAGGTGGGAGGGTCACATGAAGTCAGGAGTTTGAGACCAACCTGGGCAACATAGTGAGACAAAAAACGCAGTCAGGTGTGGTCCCGGGTACTTGGGAGGCTGGGCGAGAGGATCGTCTGAACCCAGGAGTTCAAGGCTGCAGTGAGCTATGATCAAGCCACCTCACTCCAGCCTGGGTGGCAGAGTGAGACTCCATCTCTAAAGCAAAGACATTTCCTTGGTTTTTAAATTTAACTAATTTTATTTATTAATGAAAGAGTTATAATCTGCAAGGGGGGGCAGAAAGTCAGTAGTTATAAAAGTGTTTGTTTTCCAAAAATCATTTTTCTTTCAGGAATTGCATAATTTGTATTTATTTGTACTCTTTATTTTAGAAAGAATAGTCTTACTGAAAAGCATCCTGTTGTTTTTCTAGGAAAGGATCTGTCATGTCGGAGCAAAAAAGATCTTGACTGCATTTTTGGGAAAAGACAGAGCAAGAAGGCTTCTGAGGTATCAAGTTACACAGAGTTGCTATGCTCCATTTTAATAGTGTTTGGTTTTCAAGTGTGTATAGGACTATTTATATCCATGACTAGTACTTTTCAAAGTTACAAAACACACACACACACACACACACACACACACACTCACACACACACTTTTGGAGGCTTCACACAAAGGCTAAGTGTGATTCTTTTAATAGTAATAGTTGGTAGATAATGTTTTGTAAGGAATCTTGAAAAGGATATGTGTTATCTGTTTTTTGTTTTTTTTTTCTTGTGTGAGGACTAGATGAAACTCAGGGAAGACCTATTACTGATGGTCAAAACGGAAAGGACCTCTCCTGTTACCAAGGGAGAGGGCGGTTACAGGCAGAGATTTTGTCCATTTTGCTTTGATTGTGTTACTCTATTTGGAATGTGGATTGGAGACGAAGAATGTCCTCGGCATATGCTAGTTCCAGTCTGTTCCACTTTAAACATTTTGAGACATAGCTAGATCCGCATTGCCTGGAAGGGATTTAGGTGGGGTGTTTTCTCCATTGTATAATATTATTTATTTCAAAGCTAGAAGGTAAGATTGGGATGGCTAAACTGCACTCTCAGTGGGATGAACTCATAATCCATAATCCCAATCCTAATTATTAATAAAGTTGAACTGTATAATATTGCACCAAATTTCAGTGCCATTTTTAAGTGTAAGAGACAGCCCTGGATGCACTTTGGATGTCAAAATATTAGGATTTTAAAATATGAATTTCGGAGATAATGGGATAAAATGTTTAACATTGATATTGTCTAAGAAAATCTAGGATATATGGTTGCTACAACCATTACTCAGCTGATCTAGTATGTTGTACGTACGTTCTTTTATTGGTTCCTAGCCAAGGCCCTTGGCGATGATAGAACAAAAAGACTTGTTTTATGTCTTCCTGGCATTTTTCCAAACTGACAGAGACCTTTTTTCCCAAGATGATAGAGATGTGTTTTCTAATATTCTTTTTAGACTCCAGAGTTGTCGATGATTAGGAGTTTTGTTTGGTGATCCCCTTTGCAGGTTAGGACTAGATTCCTGGGTCTGTTAGCCCTTTTCTGCCCCACACCTTCAGCAGGGCGAGGGTGGCGGAGAGTGGGCAGGGCAGGTCCCGCCCAGAAAGCAGGAAAGCAGGCCTGGCTTTCCTGTGCTGCCAGTGCTGAGTCATGGTTGCTAGGGAGGAGGGGCCCTGACATCAGGCCTGCTGGATGCTCGTTCTCGAGAAGCTGTTGCAGAGTTTTGGTTGCCAGACAGCCAAGCTCTGGTCATCCCTCTGCCCTCAGTTATCTCTGTGGGACCTGGATTAGGCCGCTCCCTTGTTCACAAGGCTCTTGCATCTGGCTGTCTCAGCTGTCTTCCCTAACACCTCTCCCTGACCTCCTTAGTAATTCAGTATCCTCAAGAAGAAGTGGCTTCCCATGCCCTCCCCTTCTCACTCTGTCTCCTCCTCCACTCTGTCCAGCAGTCCCGTCGCGCCCTCTGTATCAGTCTCACATCCCTCTCTGTACTGGGACAAGCCCACCTCTCTGCCCTCCAGGCCTCAGGTGCCACTGCACTGGCTCTTCCACCTCCTGCATGCTCAGGCAGTCTGACTCCCCCCACCCCCCCACCACTCCCGGCCCTTGCCATCCACCCTTGCCTTCCCAGCAGTATCTTTGGGCTTTTACAGTTGAACAGATTGGGGAAGGAAACACTGTTGTGGACTTTCGTAAAACTTTCAGAGAATGTGTGTGGTCAGCACAGGAAGCCTTTAATTGTGGGAGGTGGGAGGCTTCTTGTTTTTTCTGAGTTGGAGTTTCACTCTGTGGCCCAGGCTGAAAAGTAGTGGCATGCTCACAGCCACCGAAGCCTCAACTTGCTGGACTCCGGCAATCCTTCTGCCTCAGCCATCCAAGTAGCTGGAACTACAGGCGCACGCCACCACACCCAGCAAATTTTTTTGATTTATTGGAGAGACGAGGTCTCACCAAGTAGCCCAGGCTGGTCTCAATACCTGGACTCAGGCAGTCCTCTCGCCTGTGCTTCCCAAAGTGCTGGGATGACAGACGTGAGCCACCGTGCCCGGTGAGGTGGGAGTTCTAATCCCCTGGTGGACTTCTGCTGGAGAATGCATTGGTGTCAGGGGCCATGAAGTTTTCGGCACTATTCGGTGTTCCCCTGTTACTTGGCTTTTTGGTGGTGAAGTCATTCATAATCGCGGTAAAGTGAGACACTGCCTTCATCTGAAGAACTTCTCTCATGCTAGTCCAGGGAAATCTGTTGGGTTCAGCCAGGATAGAGGTGCTCAGCTTTGATACAATACTGTGCTTTGTACAAGGTTTCTGTCTAGTCATGTCTTCATCTCTCTTTCTAGTTGAATGTTTTCTTCCAGTGATGAGTTTAAATTGTGACTGGGTGAGGCGGTTTTCTCCCCGGTGCTGCTCTTGGTTCTCAGCCTCAGTTGTCTGGAAGCTCTAAACAAATGCGAGCGCCAGGGTCCTGCCCCAGTCCGATTAAAGTCAAATCTTGGGTTAGGATCAGGTATCGTCACCAAAGGAAGGAGAAAATTTTTAAAAGATGTCTGATCCCTTCCCCGGCTGATCCGGGCGATTGTTCTGGTGTTGGTGAGCCTGGCATGCTGCTGTGCTATGGGGGCTTCTGGTGTCAGTGTCACGAGCATGGCCAGGGACAGGGCTCCTCCGAGCTCAGTGTGTGCACAGGTCTGTGGGGCTTGTTGAACCGCAGCCTCCGGTTCCCGCAGCCTGGGCTGGGGCCTGAGAGTCTGCGTTTCTGAGGTGCTCCCAGGTGCCGCCGCTGCCGCAGGTCCTCGTACCACGCGGAGGTCAGGTCTGTGCAGAGTGTTGCATTCGATGTGTGCCCACATGTGTGGAAAATAGGAGACTCTATTTAAATTTAATCACATTTAAGACAACAAATAAAAAATTTTCTTTTTTTTTTCTTTCCGTGTTTGAATTGATGTCTTACTCTGTCACCCAGGCTGGAATATTGTGGCACAATCATGGCTCACCACAGGCTCTGTCTCCTGGGCTCAGCCTCCCAGGAGGCTGGGACTACAGGTGCCCATCACTATACCTGGCTAATTTATTTGATTTTTTTTTTTTTTTTTTGTAGAAACAAGGTTTCACTACATTGCCTAGGCTGGTTTCAAACTCCTGGGCTCAAGCAATCTTCTTGCCTCGGCCTTCCAAAGTGCTGTACCCAGCCTAAATAAATTTCTATAAATTTGTCTTTGACATACATGTGGATGTTCATATATTGTTTGCTTTTATTGCAATATACCTGTACATTCCTTGAATAGACCAGTCGTTGCTAAGAAACCCTACCTTGTTAGTTACAACAGCCCTTCTAGCCAGGGGCAAGAGGCGAGAGGCCTTTGATCATATTTGTTTGAAAATACAATCTCTTTGGCGCCTTTTCTCAATTGGAGGAAATGTTGCTTGGTCTTTCTCCCTTGACCCCCATGGCCACATTGGTCTGAACTTTTATTTGGTGTTGCAGAGCCCAAGAAAATATGACCTTACAAGCCTCAGAATGTGGTAGTATCGAACAGTTAGAAGTGAAACCTCCATGGGTGCTGTAGAGGCGGTGCTGACATGTATCTGTCTTCGGCATCGAGATTTACAGAACCTTGGCATTGGCCACATTTCTAGCTCGGGCAACATCATCTCTCTTACACTAAGCCACGCCTCCTGACTGTAATTTCTACAGTCCCTGACTGTCATCATTTGAAGTACAACGTTATTAAGCATCTGCATGCCTTAAATGCTGTGCTAGACACTTGCGATACGACCTCATTGTGTCCTCACAGCAATCCTTTGAAATAGGCGTTGGCGTCCCCTCTGTAGCAATGAAGAAACCGAGGCACAGAGGGAAACGTTCCAAAGCTCCAAAGTCTCTCAACTGGGATTTAAGTCCAGGTCCCTCCATCCCCCGAGTCATCCTTCTTTCCCCTGTGTTAAACGTTACTGCCAATGTCAGTGATTTTTTGGCATTAAAAAAAAGCCCCACATTTAGTTGATTTCATTATCTTTATCAGTTTTTTCTTTGAACTTTTGTCAAAAACACTGGTGCATACTATAGATAGTTGTTTGTGGGGAAAATGATTCGACTGTTGTTCCTGTTTTGTGGACAACGCTTGCTTGCATTTCAAAACTTCACTGCCTTGTCTTCAGTCAGGTGAACTGGTGAGGCGCTTTGTGAGTCTGGGCCTGAGTGCCTGGGCAGCCTGGGGAATGACTTGACTTCCTCGTGGGCGCTGGAGGCAGGATTAGGAAAGTGCTAGCCTGAGCTCTGGAGTGTGGATGCCGGGCTGCCTGTGTGCTCGTGTGCTTTCTGGTGTCTCAGTTGGATTGGGTGATCAGAATAAATTTCTATCCTAGAAACATCTGCAGCCTTTGCTGAATGAGGGTTTTTTTACTTTTTATTTTGAAATAATGATAGATTCACAGGGAGTTGTAAGGATAGTACAGAGGGGTTCTGTGCACCCTTCACCTGGTTTTCCCTGGCATTTACGTCTTACATAACTCTAGGACAAGATGAACCAGGAAGTTGGCATTGGTACAATCCGTGTGTCCCCTTGTCACATTTGTGAATTGTGTAACCATCATCTCAGTTAAGACACTGGACTGTTCTATCACCACCAAGGTCTCCCTTTGTGACCCTCAGTTATAGGTATGTATCCCCTCCTCCTCCATCCCCAACCTGTGGCAGCCACTGCTGCTGACAGAATTGTCTGATTGGAAACGGAATAGCATGTGTACAGACCACATGATCTCTCACAGTCTGGCTCTGAGTCAGCTTCGAGTGGCAGGGTCACAACCCAGGTGTTAAATTGCAGTTTCTACGACCCACCTCTTGTGCTTAGTTATGCTGGATTTTGTGTTTTCTACCTTATGGGTCTTTAGAGAACTCCTTATGGAGATCATATCATTTGATGTCTTTGAAGTTCAAATGAATGATCAAGCCATATACTTTAGTAAATTCAGAAGTGTATTAAACTGTAAAGTGTATACATACAAATGGTACCATGTTATGTAACAGGTTCGTTGTCTGTAACATGTTGGTACTGGAGAGCTCTTTGGGCAGCGACTCAGGGTACACTCATTATAGTGAGGTTGGTGACCTCCTTTAAGTTGCATGCAAAATCCGTGTGTGGACACACATGCAGAGCTTTTGTAAGATTTTTAAAAGGAGTCCTTGATCCAAAAAGAAGCTTTAAAATCTAGGACTGTGTGTTTAAAAAAATCTCTTTACCGTCCAAAAAAAAAAAGAAAATCACTTACAGTGTAAATTTTCTTTGTAAGTATAGTTGGGTTAAGCTTTTCTACTGGGTGTTGAAGCAAACCATACCAAATCAAGAATGTGGCTTTATTATTTATTTTGAATATAATATTATTATTATTTTGAATATAATATCTAGAAAGAAAAGGAGAATTACATCAAAGCAACAACAATCCAAGCTAAACATGAGATATCTAGGGCACATTTTTGAAACTTAAATCATGCTCTATTCTCTTTGTTACACATCTCATGAAGAAATTCTCCACTGCATTTTACATGTAGACTTTTTCTATTTTTTTTTTTTTTTTTTTTGAGTTGGAGTCTCACTCTGTCGCCCAGACTGGAGTGCAGTGGCCGCTCCTGGCCACCGCAGCCTCCACCTGCTGGGCTCCGGCGATCCTTCCGCCTCAGCTTTCCAAGTAGCCAGAATTATAGGTGCGCGCTACCACGCCCAGCTAATTTTTTTGAATTTATTGTAGAGATGAGGTCTCGCTGCCCAGGCGGGTCTCGAACCCGCGGGCTCAGGCAATCCACTCACCTCAGCCTCCCAAAGGCACAGGATTACAGGCTGAGCCACCGAGCCCGGCTTACATGTGGACTTTTTCATCTGTCATATGCACTGGACAGTGAACAGCTTGAAGATAGAATTTGTGCTCTCATTTCCAGGTCCCTGGCATGTGACTGATTCATGTGCTTGGCCCATGGTGGGGACTAAGTTAATTGGAGTTTCATGGTGCTTCTCCTTTTGAAAAATGAACTTAATTGTTACTCATCATGAAAGTCATGGTTTGCCAAGTTTCAGGGTTGATACTTTCGAAATTTCTAAAAATGGGTGTCTTCTCTGAGAGTGGGAAATACTCATCATCTACATCCCATGCCAAGCACAATCTACCTGCAGATTATTGAGAAAAGATTATTGAATGAATGTTTGCTTATACCATTTTATGTTTCCAAAAATCAATCCGATTGGCCAGAAATTGACTTTCAAACCTTGCATTTCACTTTGGAATAGTTTTTCATAGCTTTGGCTGTTTTTTTATCGCTTTAGAAGATAAGGCATTTGTATCACTTCAAGGACTCTACCATAGCTTTATTGGTGCTGAGTGTTTCCTCCAGCCATGGGAGCTGTAGAGAGGCTGTTGTTTCTTGGCTGAACCTGGCTATTAAGGAGTGCTTGCTTCAACAGAGGAAGGATCATCACAAACTGCCAATTGCTTGGAAAACTTTTAGTGTGCTGTGTGGGGATGGCTTGGCTGTGCATTTCTGATTTCCAAATTCTTCCTTTCCCCACCATCTTTGTACTGTATTAATTGGAAGATAGTAACTTTGGATTGGAATGTACCTAAATTGGAGATGTTTGCACTTTTACAGAAACAAAGAAATGATCGAATATATTGAATTGAGATTACTAGGGCCCCTCGAGACCTGCAGCAGGTACTTGTGCTCGCCATTGCCTGCTGGTACTGGTGTGCACGAGTGTGTGTGTGTGTCTTACTTGGTTTGCAAGTTGAAGTTGGAGACACTGAAAAACAAATTCCACTCGTTTCTATCTTGTTGAACTTCCTGTTACTCCTATTTTTTTCCCCTCTCATTTTTCTCCCCCCGCACCTTCCCAGTTTCCTTCCTCTATCCAACTTGTTTCCTGATTCAGCCTTATCACTAGAGAAAATACTCCTAAGCCATATCAGGATTGAGAGCACCAGCATTCTCACTTTGCTTCTCTAAACAACATGCTTCTGGCATAGGCTTCTGGCAAGATAATGGTCAGTTGCTATACCTCTGTAACCTGATTGAACTAGAAACCTCGAACGTTTTTCATTCCCTCCTAGGATACCAGATTAATGATCACTTTCCTTGAATTCTGATGGCTTTTGCTTTTTAAATGGAAGGATGTCTTCTTTGCAGTTTGTGTTTCTTTCTTATTTATTATCATGAATCTTCTTTCTTTTTCATTTCTTGCTGATTATTCTTTTGTTTAATTGAATTCATGGAGTATTTTGGAGCATTTATTCTTGTGGTTGGCTTTAATGCCTTAAGTTCCTCAGACAAGATTATTGAGAAGAGTTCTTTTTTTGTTGTTGGCTTTAATTAGCTTGTACTTGAAAGTTCTTTGAATTTAAGGGTCGTTCTCCTTTTGTTTTGAATTTTCATGTTAATACCCTACATTTGTGGGTTAGGTTGAGTTTCAGGAATGGTTTGCGGCATGTGGGTCTGCCTTCCCACTCTGTCCTTGTTCCAGGCCTGGACACCAGTGTTCCAAGCTAGGCTCTTTTTTCAGCATAGTCATTTCTAAAGTAATCTTCTGATGAAGAACCTTTTAGTTAGAGATCAGTTTAAACTAAGCCCGTAAATAAGGCAAATAATACACTTGAGTTTAAAATTTTTTTTCCAGCAATGATGACTTCAGTAATTCTTGTTATTATTTTGACCATTGAAAACATAATCAAGCTTCAGAATAATAAGCTTCCCAAAACATTTTCACCTCTTTCAGGTGAAATTTTAGGAAGATTTGTACAGTCTTATTTAGTACTTGGTTAGATGAAAATTAAGTCAGAGGGTGGGACATGTAACCTGACCGTAAGTTTAGCCTAAGCCATGATATGTAGTGTAGCACCTGTTCTGAGCAGAGACTGGACTGCATTGGAGGGGTGGTACCCACCTGCTGGAAGCAGCAGACTGCTTGTTTGTGCTGGTGACTGTTTGAGCTGTGTTCAGGCCTGGGTGCCATGTTTTACAGGAGTTCAGAGAGTGGCATTCAGGGGCAGGGGTATCTGGAAAGCATGTTTTGCACAGTAAAAGAGGAAAGAATTGGGTGTGCTTAGCAGACGAGCAGTTAGGAAGAAGGAAGAACGGTTACTGATGGAGAAATTCACAGAAAACTTCCTGATTGAGGAAGAGGGCACATGGCTGGCAAGGTCCATTGACTGCGGCTTGCGTCTCCTGATGAGCTTCCCGTAGGAGTTTTGGTGCTAGGCAAGAGTCGGAACTAAAGGCACGTGAGCCCTGCCAATTCTAGCCTTCTCTGATTCTGGAGTAAAGAGGACACACAAAATAATCTTATTTGAAATGGTGGTGGTGTGTTCAAGCCTTGACTCGATGTTTTACATTTTCCTAGATTACAAAGGGAAGGACATGACTTGGATTTTTCTGGATTTGCATCTATTTGGGCAATTTTGACTTTATCCAGGAGATGAATGTGAAAGGTCTTTGGTGGGTTCATACCAAAAAGTCAAATAGTTTTGAGGTAAAATAGCAAGTCATCTGTTTTAGCAGATTCAAGGCTTAAAAGAATTATTAGAAATGTTGAGCGTCAAGGTGAAGTTACCTGTTCTGGGTGTTCCTGTTCTAGCTGTAAACTTCCCTGTCTGTAAAGGGAGATTGAAAATTACATGCTTTTGTAGATTCTCTTTCCCAAAGATGCCTGAACGATACCTCCCAATTCACTTACTCTTCTGGATTGACTCTTGCTGCTTCCTCGGCGGAGGAAGTCCAGGTTCGTCTCCCCATCTGGGCAGGCCTGGGATTCACTTAATCCAGTAGTGGGGATGCTGTGTGACCTCTGAGGACTTGTTAAGTCCAATACCGCTCTTGAAGCTTTCCTGTGGGTGGACCAGCTTCCCTGAGCCCCAGGCTATGAGAAAGTCCAGTGCCTAAACTAGCACGTGGAGAGGCCATGAGGTGAATTTTGCAGGTGCCTGAGCCTACATGGAGAGGAGGTTCCTGGCCAGCCCCCTGCTCTGCCTGCTCTTACCGCCTCTTGACAACACCTGCGTAAGAGAGACCCTGAGCCAGAAAACCCAGCCAAGCCCTGCTGTGAATTGCTGGCCCACAGAAACAGGGAATGATAGTGAACAGTTGCTACAGCTTTAAGCCACTAAGTTTCAAGGTGTTTTGTTGCGTAGATAGCTGAATGGCTCTTCAGGATTCTTCATCCTACAGTTTTGTGAGTATGCACTGATACCTTGTATTAGTGTATATACCCGGTAGAACCTTATTAGCCAGTAGAATAAGGAAGTCGTGTCATCTAATGAAGTATTCTTTTCCTCTAGTTTCTTCTAAAGGGAGACTCATTCAGGGGAATACAGTGTTGTGAATAGGCACTTTAGAGTTCGGTGTGGCTGCCCATATCCATGAGTGGCAGTGTGAAGACAGTGCAATTTGGGGCAAGTTATTTAACTTCTCTGAGCCTCAGCCTCTTCATTTGTAAATGGTAAAAGAAAAGATCTAGTGAGGATTAGAGGGTGAGTGACTCGAAACTCTTAGCAAAGGACCTCGTTCGCGGCAAGGGCCTAGAGCATCTCACCCGCTGCTGGCAAACCACCGTCCCTGTGGTTAGCGCACTCAGATTTTGAGATAGCAAATGAAAACTTTCACCGAAACGGGATTTGGGAATGAGAAAACGTTAATCTGTGTGTGCACAGTCTTACGGCAAACGATGTGAACACACCTGCTAAGCTCAGCCACTGCTGACAAGCCCCCTTCCCCCTTGCCTCGGAGTCCTCCAGGACAGTGGCTTCTGCATGCCATTCTGCCGTTCCAGCAGTTGGAGAGGAGTTCATAACGTATCAGTTTTGTTTTAACTAGTGTCTAAGGTAAATAATGAGCGGGGCAATGATCTTCCTTCTAGTACGATATCTTCTGCAATGCTGGGTAGAAGTATAGGCATTTATGTAGAGTATTAAAAACTTACTGCTTTAAAAAATGAAAGAAAACAGATAGAAGCTCTTTATCATCAGCATTTATTGAGTATTCATGGAGATGCTGACACTGAATTTAATAATATTTTCAAAATGCATTGGTTGCTAGCGTTGTTCCTAAAAGACTTACAGTACTTTAGTTCCACTGGGTTTGTTTACTTAGGTAAGGATAATAGGCTCCCAAGGACAGAAAGTCCTTTAGGATCATCTAGCTTGTACTCCTGTGGTTATTCTGAAAATTATCTAATTCCTTTAACACTAGAAAGGAAAGACAAACTTTTACTGTTTGTTTCAGAGATTATGCTAGGTATAGAGAATGTTCTCATTTAAAAAAGGAGGGGACATTAACCAATGGAACCAAATGCCCTTGAAGAATTTAGGGACAATTCATTGAGGAGGCACCAGGATACCTTTATCCTTACCTTTCCTTTCACTGGAATACATCTACCTTCGGAGATATGGATGCTAAGACAAATTAGTAAATTGTTTACTAAGGATATTACGTTTGAATCAGAATGATTCTTTTACCTAGTACAGTGTTCACATCTATGAATATTCTTGAAGCCAGATAAAAAAGATCCTCTCTTATAGGTTATATGTTTTCTTCTCTTCCATAAGAAGTATAATTTGCTGATACTTAAGCAATCATAGAAAAGCGGATTATAAAATCTCTATTCTTCTGTAATTACCCACTGAGTACCTAGTATGTGCCACTTATTACTCTCGTTGCTGGAGATACAAAGGCTATAGAATTTGGCTCCCTTCAGGGAATTCTTGGGCCTCTGCCTCAGGAGTTAGACATAAAAACACCTTGGACGTAATGTAGTGAAGTCCCTCCTAGAGTCTAACAAAGTCTGTTCTATAGTGTGTTTTCTCCACAGCAGCTTGAACGACCTTTTGAAAATGTAGTTCAGATCATGTCACTGCTGTACCCGAAACACTCAAGTTTCCCTATCACGCAAGGAGTAAAAGCTCAATCCCTACGGCTATTGGAGTCTTCCATGGTCCCATCACCCCCTCACACACACGCTCTTCCTCCTCCTGCTCTTCCTCCTCTTCCCTTGCCTGCATGGAGTGCCTTGTCCTTACCTCCTTCACACTTCTGACCAAATGTCACCTCTCAGGAGATTGGGATGCCCGTGAGAGCAGGACTTTTGTTCTTTCCAACATCTAGAGCCACGCTTGGCATGGAGTGGGTTCTCAGTAAAGTGTTTGTTGAGTTGAACTCAGTTGTTGACATGTGACAGTGTGGGGACACAGATGGCAAGCCGTTAACTCTCACTGGGGGTGTCAGGAGAAGCCACAGAGAAGAACTGGTAACCGAGCCAGGACTGGAGGGCAGGACTTCTCTGGATGGACAAGGCATAGAAAAACAGAAGCAGCACAAACAGTCACTTCTCCTGGGCCTCGCATTTAAGTGCCACCATGGTCCGAGCATGTAGCTGTAGATGTGGGTGTGGTCAGACTTTAAGTCAACAGAGAAGGAAGGAAACAGTGGAGGCTTCCAAGATTCATAAAATTATAATGATGATGATGGTAGTGATGATAAATACTCTTTGGGACAAGTGAAACACGTTTGGGGTCTCATCTGACACCGACTCCTAGTTTGCAATCTTTGGCTTGCCTGGGGGAAAGAAAACCAGGTAGCTTGATGCGCTTGAAAGTAGACTTGCATAGCTAAACCAGCTCCTTAGACCTGCTGGTTGAGCATGCTGGCAGTATGCATACTGAAGATGTTCGTCCTGTCTCCTGGACACGTGAAAGTTCACATCTGGCTCCTCTGGTATTGTACTTCTGCTGCTCTGTGCTCCAGTGCCCGTCACAGGCGCAGGGACTGATAAGAAGCCAGGAGCATGTAGCACGGTGGGAAACTGGCCGGCTGGAGTGACTTGGGTGTGACTGTGACTGGTGCTGGGAGGTCAGGTACCTGACTGGCCTCTTCTGATTCGGAGTGCTGTGAAATCGCCCTGTGAGGAAGACGCATTGCAGAACTGGGTTTTCTATTGAACATGGCTTTTGATAAAAGGAAGAAAAGCTAGATATTGACTTTTTGGTGCCTCTTCTATCAGTGGTCTGTTAATCAACAGAGGATAAATTATTGCACTTCAGAAACAGGAAAGGATACTCCTTGGCTTGAAGACATTTGTACCTTTCTCTTATTTGTTTTTTTCTTTTTATTGGTAGAGGATCTTGCCTCCAGCCATTTGCTCCTTTGGGGTTTTGTTAAGGACTGAAGGGAAACTGAAGGGAGCACTTTTGATTTATCTTCTCTTCTTTCCTTTTGGTCACTCCACGGGGCTAAAATAGCCGAGTTGGCTTTAATGTGTCGCCATTAGAGACCAAACATTAGCTGAAATAAACCGTCACACCTCACAATGAAAAATGTCCCCTGATTGGCTAATTAATCAGTCAAAGGGGAATGACATGGCTCTCGGCTTGAGGGGCTCTGCTGCAGAGAAACCGGCTGTTGATAAATGGTTTTCCAACAAATTCATACATCAGGGAAACTTAGTCGTTTTTTAACTACAGTTTGTGTAGCTGCAGTTTTTTTCCAGCTTTTCTTTTTCTGCTGCTCTTGCTGTTTAGGCTGCATTTTTGTGTTGTTGATAGAAAAATATGGAATTTTAGATATGAGAAAATAAATGCTTTCTACTTACTCATGTCTGTTAGGCTGATGGGTCTTGACTGCCTAGGCTTATCAGCAGGCGAACATCAGATAGCTTTTCCCAAAATAATTTATGAAATTGTCTTTCCCTGACTTCCTTCAGATTCTGGTCCACACTGCCTGGATTTATATCCCGGCTCCACCGTTGGCTAGCAGTGAGCCACTGGCCAAGTTGCTTAACCTCTCTGCGCTTTAATGTTCACGTCTTTAAGCCAGGGATGATAGGAGTGTCACCTATTAGGACTGTTGCGAAGATTAAACGAGACTACCTGGAAAGCATTTGAGCAGCAACTGGCATGCAGAGCGTGTGTGTTCCATGTGCGTTGTCATCTTTGATCAAAACAGTGTATACACATGGGCATAAAAAAATTGAGCTGCCCCAACAATTTTTAGCAACAGGGATAGCTTTCTGCAGTCTCACCCCTTGCACTTCATCTCCCAGCACCCCCCAGAGTGCTTTCAGTTTCTCTTAAATTACATGATATTTACCTTCATATTTTAAAATAATATCTTACAGTAACATTTTTGATGTCTTAATTTTTAACATCTAGATTTCTGTTTTGTTAGACTGGGATTTATGTCTTTACAGTGCTCAAACTACTGATGTATTATATAATTTTCAGTTAATTTGTTTGGTCTCTTTATTTGTATGACAATGTAAATATTGTTCCCTGCTAAGCCAAATAGTGTGCTGTAATGACATATCCTTTTGCAACTTTGGGTTGTTTTCTGATGGGAATCAAAAACTTTCTATGTATTTGTGTGATTTTTTTTCCCCCCATACTCTCTAATGGCCTGTTAATAGAGGTTATACCTTCTGTTGCCTTGTGTGTTTTTATTTTAGAGGAAAAAATGGCCATGGCTCCCCATTCTGTAAATTGGATAGGGCCTAATGCCCAGGGGTGGTCAGCAAGTAGTTACCAAAGGGAAAGAAGGTAGAAGAAAAAAGTGTTTAAAAATTTAACAACCCTTTTTCTTGTCCAACATTTCCAAAGAAACCAAATGATGTTATCTCAATAGACTTGGGAGGGATGTGAGTGGTTGCTATTTTCAAATCCTGGCCCTGGCATTATTCCTCTTTTAAGCCAGAAACAGGAAACGAACCGAAACTTACTACATGTGTTACTCTGATTTATTTCCCTGTAAGATGTCTCTAGACAGGTTCATGGTCTCCAGAAGACTTCCTTTGCACCTGTAAATCCACCTCCTCCCTGTCTGCTGGACCAGCCTGTTGAATCTAAGCCTGAGTCAGCCTGAAAAACCCCTGCCGTGAAGGCAGAAATGTTCTTCCATCACGCCTGCTTCCCTCGGCACACACGCCGCTTCTTCCTGTGAGATAAGAACAGGACCTGCTGGGTGCTTTGGCGGTCTGAAGTCTGTCGTGAAAATGCGCCGTGCCTGAATTATCTGCAGGAAGAAGAAATGGTGTGCAGCAGGTGCTCACACCTCCAGGCTGCATTGCTGTAGCTCCGCGGTGGACATGGGCACCCTCGGGGCATGCCTCCTGTGGCCGCTCACTGTCTCTGCGGTCTTACAGGTCAGACGTCTCGTCCTGGGTCCTGCTTTCCTTTCTCACAGAAGGAATGCCAGGTCTTCTGCCAGGAGAGACGGGCCTTGCCTTCTGCAGGATTGCCTTTCTTAGAAACAAAAGCACTCTTGGGAAGGAGGAATGGATACCAGTTGTGGTGTTGAAGCGGATAGGGGGATGAGCCTGGGGCCAGCAGATCTCCGCTTCAGTCTCCGATCAGCCAGCTGCTCCCCTTGTGACCTTGAACCATAACCTCTCTGGTCCTGAGTTTCAGATTAAAGTGTAGACAGGGTCACTTCACATGGGAATTATGGTGAGTGGATTAAACCCATGCCCTGAGTGGTAGGGAAAAAAGTAAAAGCACCAAGCCCATTTTTTATCGTTGGCCATCTGATTTACCCAGAGTTGTTATCTAATGAACTTGAGTACAATCTCTGATTTCTTTTTTCCTTTTGACCACCACCAGGGTCTGTTTAATCATTTTTAATACGTTCAGCATTTATCCTGCTTTCCATTTCTGCTGGTGGAACATTCCAAGTCATTTTTAACCCTGCGTTCCAGTCCTTAGTGGCCTCCCTAGTTTTTCCTACTTTCTGGGCATCCTACTATCGTCTGTTTTCTCAAAATAAGCTCTTTTCTAGTGCTGGTGGCCTGGGTCAGTAGTCCCCTACATATAACAAGTGCAGGCTTCCCTCTCCTGGTGTACCAGGCCCTGGGCCAGCCTGCCCTCGTCTGTCCCCCAAATACTGATGTTGATCCGTAGTACACACCTCCACTGGGTCTTCTCACCAGCTGCGTGCCGCCATACCGCTGCCTCTACTTGCAGGGCCCTGACCACATCCTGGCTCATTCATTTATTTGGCCGATTTTTCTTCATTGCCTTGGTGCTAGGCTGTGTTCTAGGCTCTAGTGAGGCCACAGTGAACAGAAAACAGGAGAATCACTGCCTCAGGGCTGACACTGCAGTGACCTCTTCCCGAAAGCTTTGCTCACCTCAGGCCCTGCTTCACCAAGCTCTGCATTCGTCTGAATTGTCATCGCCCTTTGCCGCCTTGCCTTGTTACACCTTTATTATCCTTTGAATGGTGTGTCTTACTGTTCTACCCATATGACCAAGGACAAGGCATGACTTTGTCTCTCTTCCAGGCCCTGGCTGAGTGTCATTAGTAGTTGCTCACTAGGTAACTAGGAGTCCCTTGGTATCATTAAATTCATAGATAGATTTAACTTCTATAATACTCATGTATTAAAGAATCAAGTATGTTTTTAAATTGCAAGTTGATTTTCCTGCCTCTTAATTGATAACCATATAAAAGAATTGTTAAATTTCTACCTACTAAAATTCAGATACATTACCTACTATAATAAGATTTACTCAAAATGTATTCCCATAGTAAATCTGTTTTCAGCAGAAAAAAAGTATTTCTTAGTGCTAATAAATAACCTGTGATTCCAAGGATCAGTCTCAGTACCATAAAAACAGAACAACCAGACCTGTGTGCCCCTAACATAATGCACTACAAAACTGTCAAGTATTATTTTTGAAAAGTTAAACCTAAATCTAATTAAAACTCTGGAAGTAGTTTTCATTCCAAGAAAACACAGAGTATAGCTATGCAAGCTTGATGACCTTAAGAGGGCAAATAAAAATGCAGAATGTGAGATCCAGCTCAAAACAACTGACCCAATTTCCACAGCGTCAGTGGAATTTAAAAACATATGGGGTGGTGGTGAGGATGTAATGCTGCAGCTAGAAAGACCCTAGGAGATGCAGGTGTCACGCTTAAGGTAGGGGCTTGTTTGAGAGCTGGTATGAAACATAAAACACAGGTGAGGAAATCCAGTTATGGACTGTGTATTATTAGATGACAGCAAAAAGTTGTTGTCAATTTGATTAGGTGTGCTTATGGCACTGTGATTGTGCGAGGAAACGCCCATACTTTTTCATGAGTTTTGCTGAAGGCTAGGGATGAAGCGGCTTGACGTCTGGGATTTGTTGTAAAATACTTCACAACAAATAAGGAATGATGTAATGGTATGGCAAACCTTGTTAATTGTGGGTTGGAATGGGGGGTTCACTAACTTTTTGTATATTTGACAACTTGTCACAATAAAATTACTTTCATATCTACTAATAGCATGTTCTTTAACACTTATTTGGCGCTACCAAAATGGTTTAATTGTTTTGTGTGGTGAGCTCAAAATAGCATGGTCATCCTTCACGTGGAAAGTCGTGAGGGCTCAGCTTACTTTTGCCTGATAAGGTCCTACTTAAATCCTTTCAATAAGTCTTCTTGTCATGTATACAAATATGAATAGAAGTCTGAGTTGGAAGCAAACAGAAGAAGGATAAGGATCTAAGAAAGGTACTCGCCACAAGAGAAATCGCATTTTGGTTCTTTTATGGAACATAATTCCCCTGTCCTTCAAGCACCCTGTCCCTCACACCTAGGCGTCCACTGCGTTCCTCTCGTCGAGTTCCACTCTCAGGATCTTGGGACAGAACGCGATGTGAAACAGTAGAGCACTCAGTTCCTCCAGGCCTGCCGTCATCTGTCTGCCTGTGACTGCTTGGGAGGTTCTGGGGAGGAGCAGGGAGGTGGGAGGCCTTGGGAATGCAGCCAGCAAATGCGTTGCGTTGTCTTTTGGGTTCTGGCGAAGGGGCAGAGGCCTCAGGACAGGAGCAAGTTTAGAAAGTGGTTGTTTTGGGGATGACGAGTGGAAGTCAAAGCTGTTCCAGGCCTGGAGTGTCTGAGTCTGGTGGGCGTCCCTGACGTGAAAGTTTTCGTTCCTTGTCTTGTTTTCCTGCATGCTCTTGCCTGTGGGGTGAAGCGCTCCAAGGGCACCGTGCTGGCTGTGTGTAAGTCTCAGGGCTTTGTCTCCTCACAGAGATGACCGAGGTGTGACCAGCCTGTGAGCACCATCCTGAAGTTACCTGTTCTAAATGTTTCAGAGGAGGGAGTTCCCTGGTGATGTGGGCTAAAGACTTTCCGACATGCTTCAAAGAATTTTGTGGCTACTCTGAGTTGTTTTTCCTCTGTTCTTTCATCCCCTAAGCTGCCTTATTTATTTATTTTCTTTGAAGTCTTTGATTTCTTCGCTTTTTTTCTTTGTACATTTTCTAGTTTGTGCATTTTCCAGGATACAGTTGTGATTTAATAAGGCACATGGTGTGTGTTCTGTTTCCCCTTCGTGGAGGAGAGACAGTACTGTAAGCTTGCTGCATCCCAGTGGCGCTTATGGCATTTGATACTTTCCTTGTGACTTTCTGTGACCAGCTGAGTCTCTCGTGGGGCCGTGATGATACCCACGGTCAGTTCTGGAGACACCTTCATCCTTTAGGCAAACTTGTCCTAGCAGTCAGGATTCTTGAGATACTGATCACAAGTTTAAAGCATCCAGGACCCAGGTTGGAATGATACTGAAAATTATTTTTCCTTAGCGATGGTTTGGTGTAGTTCTCTGGGGACTGACTGTTTCAAAGGTCAGAAGCTTAGGCTGGTGTCCCTGTTCTGTCCCTGAACCCTCCGTGTGACTCTGGGCAAGTCATGAGTGCTGGAACTGGAGAGGGCCATCTCGAGCTTCTCTTGACTTTCAGGAAAGGAACTGGAGTTAGTGGAGATTAAGCTTGTCCACTGTAGAACTGGGCGGAGAGGATTCCAGTCTTTCAGCTTTGGGGGAGGGGAGCCCACCATACCTGCCCTGAGCTTCTGCTTCCTCATTGGGACATGTGGGTGATGACCTCCCTGACTGATGGCGCTTTATGTGTGGAAGCCCTCGGAGACTCTGTAAGGCATGAAGCAGAAGCAAAGGGTCCCCATCAGCTTTGAGGGAGGAAGCATAAGCGCGCTACCGGGCCGCGTTCCTCCTCTTCCTGCTGTAGAGTGAGAGGCAGGGTTCGAGGTGTGATTTCATAAACCGTCGGTGGAAATCCATCTCTTTCCCTTATTTCCTCCCCTGTTACTTCTTTTTCTGCAGGATGAAGATGATTAATCTGTGATTCTAGAAAGAATCCACTGAATTATTTGTGTTCCAGGATTCCATTTTTTAGTAGCAGAATATCCCTAAATATTTATCTTTATCTTGCCAAGCATGTGACATAAAATATAGAGCTGAAGAAACCTTTGCCAAGGACTCAGTGAAGAGACAGGCATCTTGACTTGCTGGGGGTCTGCCCATGCAGAAAGGAGAGTTGGGTGGGATTTGTCATCTGCAAGCTTAATTATTTTGGTCCCGCTAAGCCAAGTGCCTGGATCAAGTGCTGTAGTCCAAGGCTGTGGGAAAGCAGAGAGAAGAGAGTGCTGTCCTTTATTGATGCTGGTATAACATTAATAATTTTTGCTTTATTCTCAATCAGATCGTGGAGATAAACTCCGTTCTATTATTTTAGTTAACCATGACCAAGAAAAACTCAACTTAATTATAACAGCCCTTTCAGTAAAGACCACAAAATAATTACCATCGACATTGTTTAAAACCCTGAAGTAACGTCTGATTGCATCAATGCAGTTTAGCAACAGGGTGACTCTTAAGTTGGCCGGGCTCATTTATCCAAGTGCCGTGTTTGCCTTCCCTGATCCCTGAGAACAGTGCCAAATGCTGTACATCAGACTCGTACTATGCAGCATTCCCGCATCCAAGGCCTCATGTTGTGGGAGTCATGGTGGAGAGAGAAGAGTGTAATTCAAGTCAAAGCTGAGAAGAAAAAGTCTTCAAGACCAGAAGTAACAAGGGTCAGACTGGTGCAGTCTAGTGGAAAGGGTCTGGGCTTTGTAATCAGACAAACCTGGATCACAGCCTCAGCCCTGCCCTCATGAGTCACATGACCTTAAGCAAGAATCTAACCTTTCAGAGCCTCAGTCGTCAGCTCATGACAAACAGCCCCAGCAAGAGCCAGCCCAGACCCTAGTTCAGAACCGGTTTTCTGTTCAGCCTCGTTGGCAGTCACTCTAGCCTGGAAAAAGCTTACCTTGCCCAATAAAACTGCCAAGATCCAGGTTCCAGTCCATAGTCCTTAAACATCGTCCTCTCCTAACCCCTTGCCAGTTGCCTCCTCTTATCTAATGGCCCATGGCAGCTTCCTTAGATGCCATGCTCCTTCCTTCAGATGTGTGCCGGGGTTGTGGCTTTGTCTGTCACACTCCGGTCGAGAGACTGTGGGTGAAATTAGGTTACCGTGAGTTGTCACCCTCTTGGACTTGGTCTGAGTGGCTCTGTTCTTCCCTAGATGCTTTCTCCTGGTCAGGCCACTTACCTGTATACTTCAGATCCTGTCAAAGATGAATTTCCCTAAACCACGCAGGCGTGGTGGGGAATGAACTGGAATCTTTTATACTTGTCGAAGGCAGAGTAAGATGAATTGCAGAGGCTGGGCTCGGTGGTTCAGCCTGTTATCCCAGCACTTTGGGAGACCGAGGTGAGTGGATGGCCTGAGCCCGCGGGTTCGAGACCCCCCTGGGCAACTTGGCGAGATCTCATCTCTACAATAAATCAAAAATTAGCTGGGCATGGTAGCGCGTGTCTGTAGTTCCAGCTACTTGGAAGACTGAGGCAGGATTGCCAGAGCCCAGCAGGTCGAGGCTGCGGTGGCCGGGAACAGCCGCTGCCCTCCGGTCTGGGCAACAGAGCGAGACTCCAGCTCAAAAAAAAAAAAGAGTTGCAGAGCCAAGCAGAAGAAGGGTGGAAACAGGAGTGGGCGTGTCTGTTCCATCACCTCCCCAGCAACTGTCAGACCTGTGGGATCTCAGGGGGAACGTTCACTTGTGATGCGAAAGCAACATCCAGCATGAGCACTCTCTGTAGCATGTTGTTGTCTGCTAAGACCATCCCACATCGGCGACTGTATTCAGAGACAGTTAATAACATAAGACGCAGCTTTTATTGTAGGTTTACAATAAAACATATAACTGAGTCTATCATCTTTTGCAGGTATTCTGTTCAAATGTAGCGGAATAGATTCCAAATGCAGGGAAGTAAAAGAAAATTGACAAAAATAGAAAACCTTTCTCTAAATACTGTGTTTTATTGAAATAAAATTTAAATATTGTTACTGCTTATCAATTTTCTGTGAAAGTAGGAAAGGTCTTTACCTCTAATTTCTTTTCTGTAAAAGTGTATTTAGGAACACACTCATTTTCTTCTAATCCAACTTTTCTTTTTATCGAGAGAGCAGAAAATGATGTGCAGGCAGAATACGTGCCTCGAGCATCACAATTGAGCCTTCACCACATGGCTGAGACCAGAGAGGAGGGCTTTTCTCTTACAAGGCAAGCGGGTGGCCTGTTTTCCGACCAGTGTTGCTAACAGTCTGGGCAGTGACTGTTCCTCCAATATCAAACCATTGCTTCTTGTGCACAATTTGGGAAAGCTGAATATTTTCTGGAAAGCTGACACGAGGAGGAGCTACTGAGCAGAATTTATTCACTTCCTCCAGTTCCTAACTCCAGGAAAATCACCTAGCGAACTTATTACAAATGCAGTTGTAGGCTCTGGCTGTATATTAGACATGGGCATTTTAACAAAGCTCCCAGGTAATTTGATGTGTTGATTTATTTTATCTTATTTTAGAGTCACGGTCTCACTCTGTCATCATCCAGGCTGGAGGGCAGTGGCACGACCTTGGCCCACTGCAGCCTTGACATCCTGGGCTCAGGCAATCCTTCCACCTTTGCCTCCTGAGTAGCTGGGACTGCAGACACACACCACCATGCCCTGCCAATTTGTTTACTTGTGTAGTGACGAGATTTTGCTGTGTTGCCCAGTCTGGCCTCAAATCCTGGGCCAAAGCAATCCCAGAGTGCAGACGTGGGCCATCAGGCCTGACATATAGTTTTAGAAACACTGACTAGACCAGTAGACTGAAAAGAATCTACATTTCCTGAATGTAAGAAGGGTGCCTTGCCCTTTGATAAGAGCTGCAAAAGCAGCTAATGAGGAGATGAAGGATTGTAGTTTTACCCTGCTACTGCCAAGGGATGTTCCTATACACACAGCAGTACAGCTTTGGAAGTGCCTGGTTTTTTTTTTAAACTTGGGAGTGCTAGCTGCATGCTTGAATGACAAAAAGAAATCATATTTTTCTTCTTTAATATGTCTCTTTTAATATTTTCTTTTACGTATATTGAGTGAAAGTATTTCTTCATGTGGATGTTTTCTCTTTTTTAACCATGTGCTAGCACATGATAAACGTAACATGTAGGCACAACACTACATTCTGATTTGTATCAAGTTATGTGTAAGGGAAATGGATTTGGGAGAAGGTGCAGTCAGCTTAAATTGATAATTCCTTGAGGTTGAGGATTGTGCTTCTCCTAGTATTTCAAACACACACACACACACACACACACACTTACTTCAGTGGACATTTAAAAGGCTTTATGCAGGTCAGATGTACTGTAGGAGAAATTTGGTCTAGTTTCTCAAACTTTTGGCTGACCAATTTATTCAAAGAAAGTCAACCACGTCTCATAAGCGTCCCAGAAATGAGTGTTGTTGGAACGATTGCAGATGGAGTCTATCTCACGTCTGTTCTTCGCTTCAGTGTAGCTCTTACTCCTGAAAAATCAGCTTCATATTTTGTTTTCTTTACTTTAGAGATACTTGCTTTTATTTCTGATTAAGTAAAGTAGTAGGTGGTATTTAATTCCTTGTTTGGAACTTTATACTTGAACGTATTGGTAGGATGACTGAGATTTTTGTGACATTGGTGCGTTAATGCAGCTTTCTTCTCTCCTTCAGACATCTCCATCAGATAGCTGAAAGGATATTAGTTCCTGTTGTGCCATTTCCTAGTTACAGATGTTTAACGAAATTGTGAATCATTTTATTTCTTTATGTTACTGTATTTCTGTGACTGAAAATATGCTGTTGGTTTTCTTTCTCCTCAGATCATTTGAAAATGCCAAATGTGGTTTGGGGAGCTTTTTGTCATGGTGATGAAGGACTAGAAATCAAAGTGAATTTTGGGTGGCCCTCATGGTCTTCTGTGCTTAGGTTTCTTCTAAATCTCTGATCCAGGGGTTTTCTTTTTCTTTTTCGTCAAATAATGGCTTATTAATACTGCCCAAACTGCAGTAATCTACGTGACTTCGACCTGTTTGTCTTTAGAAAGTTGTTTCTGTTGGTTTTTTTACAACAACGTTGCCTCCCATAACCTTGTGTTCAGTGTTTGGATTGACACCGGTAGCGTACCACTGCTAACTGGCTTCAACTTGCCTGGCAGGTTTGTGCTAAATGCACGAGATCCATAGGGTTAAACCACGCCCTCTTTATTAGACAGTGAGTGGTTTACTAATGATAATGACTTGTATTTCATGGAGCTTTGGGTTCAGGGAGTGCAGTCCCAACATTGTTTCCTTCTAGATCCATGAGACACTCTGGCCCTGAAAAGTAGGCAAGATGGGAACCGCATATGAGGAAGCTGACTCAGAGGTGAAAGTCACTCACTTGGCTGAAGACTCACCAGTGAGTGTCGAGACTCGTACTGGAAAACCTTTCCCTCTACCCCAGCAGCATCTTCTGTCACCTGCTTTCCCGTACTGCAGATTCACGTATGTTGCGGTGCAGAGGGGCACAGGGACCACCTGTGGGCTTTGGTTCAAGCTGTGGTTCTGTTTCTTCTGGATGGTTCTTTCTGCCAGCCTTGCCATAGGACGTGGTTTCCCAAAATGTGCTCCCTGGGACCATAGGTGTTGCTCCTTGATGCCGGGGGTCTGGAGGTGGGGTGGGTGTGCTGGTAGTTGTCACGCCACATGCTCACATCCATTTGGGAGACACCAGATTAAACATGTACTTACTGAACAAGTTTTTTATTACGTCTTTCTTGTAGCCTTTTATATAGTAATGTATATGGCACGTCTCCAAAACTTGTTACCTTTTTGACTGGACCCCTTTTTGCTTCTTACAGCTCTTAGAATACGTTAAGGGAAGCTGCTCAGGTCACCAAGGGAAGAAATCACAGATAGAAACAGTATAGGCAGAGTAATGAATCTGTAGAACCTGGCTGGAGTGAACAAATTTGTGTTCTAGGGCTTCCCGTGTCCTGAACATTGTATGTTTTAAGGAAGATACAGGACCAAAATAGAAATAAACAAATAGAACAGCAGCCTGACAGGTATCCTGGCTAGCAGTGTCGTCAGTGTCATAGAGAATTATTTCATTCCTTTCCCTTCTGTCCTCTGGAAGGTGGACTAATGGCCAGGTGAGTATCGTGGTGAAGGCTGGAATGACAGTAGAAAATACAGATCTCATCAGAGTCTTGCAGAGTCTCTCCACTCTGGTTGAAATGAACCAAATCAGAACTCCTTTACACTCTATTGACCCCGGGGAACCTGGACGTTTTATAGGCCTAAGGTCTTGGAACTCCGCGTTGAAGCTCTTCTCCCCAAGCTGCCCTGCTGCCTGGGTTTTGCCCGTGGTTCCTCAGAAGCCTCCCTTCTCTGCGCACACAAGCTACTTCGAGGCACTCAGCAGTTGCTGTATGTGCTGTGCCTAAGTCCTCCTCTGCTCCTTTAGACATTTTTCCTCTCATGCTCACCTGAACTCGCCGGTTCTCCAGATCTCTGAGTTCTTCTACCACTTGCATCCAAAGTTGCTAACCGGCTCCCTGTATGAAGCACCTGAACCTCTCTTCTCTGATCATAGTTTTTCTTAAGCTACCTTTTGGCAATCAAAGCAGTGGCTCCGTTTTGTTCGTCCATACAAATCTTTTTTCAGTTGAATGGAGCAGAAGCTTAGGTATCATGAAAACAGTTCAAATGGTATTTGTGAATAAGGGCCCTTTTCTTGTTTTTTGGTGACTGTCATAATGTCTGGCACTCCCTAATGAGTAGGTTTTAATTTAAAAAGTGAGATCATTTTCATTTTAACTTTACCTGCTTAGTTAATACAGCATGCATTGAGTGTCTTGGTTTTTTTTCTTATAAGGAGTGAGTATAAAGTAAGTCATGAAATTACAAATTGCGGGCTTTTATTTTTTACCTAGGGTGACATTGATTATTGAACATTTTGCCGGCGTCCTTAGAAAAGACCCTTTCTGCTTCATTGATTATAGCAGCTGAGAAGGGCAGCCCGGGAGTGAGCCAAGTCCTCTGTGTATAGCCAAGTAAGAGAAGCTTCTCTGAAGTTACTTAGTGGAGATGGAGGTTTGATAACCCTTGGCCATACACGTGTGGTAAATTTTCTTTCTTTGGTTTAGCATTTTCACCCTGCCTCAGATTGTTTGTTTTGAGTAAATTAATCTTAGAATTTTGCATTCATAAAAGCCAAGAGGCTTTTGAATTTTATTTTCTGATTCTCTGAATGCCCACTTTCTGGATAGCTGTGAGAATTATCCTCTTTGAGTGTTTGGAAACACGTGACATGTTCCTTTCTAGCTTCAGCCCCTGTATCACTTACTCCCTCCTTCAGTAATGTTAAGTTTCCCACTCTGACTTGGGCCCGAAGCTTGCCCTGGATAAATACAATAGGGAAATGGTCTTTCTGTTCCTGGGAGGAATTCAGAGCACATTATATATTGACTAAGTTGGACAAGGGGACTAAAAACAAAATGCCATCATAAAAACATTTATACACTCAGATTTTAGTTTTAAATTCCTAAGAATCTAATTTGAAGCCATCTTCCACTCATTTAAAAGTAAAATCCTTAAGTCGATATATGATGAAGCTACTTTTTGTGAAAAATAAAAATGACTTTTCTGTGTAGGTTAAAGGAGGCATTTGTGTGAATATCTGTAAGATCTATATATTTTAAAATATATTTTTGATTTAAAATTTTAATTGTGATTAATCCCCAATGATTGAGCATTGATCATTCTAAAAATACCCCTTTGTTGCCACTTCATGACATTCTCATTTCTGAAGGGAAAGATCAGTAATGACAGCTATTATGCTAATAACAAACAGCTGCTAAGCAGTTAGCCCGTCCATTTTTTTTGACATTTACGTTTGTTCCAAATTTTTGAATGTAATTCTCTTCTTAAATAAAAGCTGTGCTGAACAGCATAGGTTTCACACACCCCAATGGAATTATTTTGCCTCTTGCTTGAATCTGTTAATAGACACTCATTGCAATGATATTTGTTTTTAGTGTATCTTAAGTAAAATCTGTACAGGTAATAAGGAATATACTAAAATGCTCTTAAGTGACTCATGCTATCATGATTGGTTATAGCAACATTAACTGTATTCATCTTATTGCTTTGATAGAGATCCCTGAGGCAAAATGACTTAAACTCACTATACTTTTATTTTTGGAAGTAGGGTTGTTTTTGTGGGGCTGTCGAGATTCATGACCTTTCATGATTAAAATGAAAGCAAATGCCTCCATTTCAATGCACACGCGTGTCCTTTAGTATCAGCTCCTTTGACGCTGTCTGGTGGAAAGATGGTGGTTCAGACGTTTGAGCAGACTGAGCTCAGGAGCACAGCTCCTGGCTCAGAAAACTTGCTGTAAGCCACTTGGTTTGAATTTTTTTGGACCAGCTAATGGAGGACTTTTGCAGATAATATGCTTGTTCAAATAATTTAGGGAATACGGACCTCAGGAGATGCAGATTTGGGCAGGAACCACGCAAGCGCCTGCTTCTAGAAGCTCCTCAGGGGCAAGGGCCAGGCTTTCATCATCGTTCTTTGTGTCTCCACCCCGTAGTTGGCCCTCAGCAGATGCTAAGAAGGGTCGGAGAAGCGTGCTAAGAAGCGTATCCAGGTGTGTGCTTGGGCAGACCCGTGGAAGTGGGAGCAAGACAGTGTGGACGAGGGCTGGAGGCATGGCTTGTGGTTGACTTCCCCCGGGAATGGAAGATGCTCGACTGGGAAGAGGTTGAGCAGTGAGCGGACCAGGCTGTGAGGAAGCATCTCACATCACAAGTGTGTATTTTGTATGCTCGCATGTGTTATGAAGGAGGAGCCCCCGAACACCAGAATTATCTTTTGGAGGACAGGCGTCTCATAACACAGGCCCCTTGCTCTAGGTATTCCACTGGCATGAGTGTATCGGCGAGCATTGTCGTGAGAGGCTGCATTTGGCTTCAGTGAAATTTTTTTTCTGGCGATTCTTTCAGTGTGTTTGTCCATTTCATCATGGGTGATTTATGGGTGTACCTGCCCACACCATGTGAGTGTTCGGTTTTGGAGCGGAAATGGCCTGACCCCCATGTCCCACCCCCCCTAGTTCCCTGATCTCTCCCCCAGGCGACCTTCTTTTCCCCCCTGGATGAAGAAAGTCCTCAAAGGGAAGCACTTTGCCAATGTGGAAGAGGTGAAATGAAAGCCAGCAGCAGCACTAAAAGGCGTCAGAATCGAGGGGTTCAGAAACAGTTTTTAACAGTGGCAAGAGCATCTCGATAGGAATAGTGCATCAAAAGGAGAGTGCTCTGAAGGTGACTGAAGTGTTGACATGTAAGCATAGATTCATAATTTTTAATCAATAAATTCCAGGTTTTTTGAGGGCCCCCTCGTATATACTGTAATTATATATGCTATACATTATGATGTGAGTAATTGACACGGATCATGGCATGTTGTGAGGAATGCAACACAGAATGCCGTCTGTTTCTAATACAGAGTCACACGCGTGCATATCTCCTTACGACATCACAACATCTTGTTTCCCATTTCACTCACCTACAGATGTAGCCATCAGTCCCAAGATCCTCAGAACAGCATGAAGACACCTTGCATCAGTCCCTGTGGTCTGCATGTGGCATGCCATTTGCAAGTCTCTCATGAACCCCATCCCTGGGTATTTTTCTGTTGTGCATCGGCTCTACGCCATTCGTTTCTCCCACCCCCAGCTCTTGTGGAGCCACCGGGTGCCAGGTGCTTCTCTGAGCCATAGGCTGTGAAGAACAAGGTGCCATCCGTGTCTGCCCCTTCAGGAGCGTGTGGTACCGTGGGGGAGACACAGCTGATGCTTCTGTGAAGCTTGATAACTGCTGTGCTTGGGGTGTACCTGTGGTCCCAGGGACACCTCCTCCTCGTGGGGACCCCTCCCTCCCCACGAGACTGCCACCCTCCTAGAGGAGGCAGTGTCCTTGCTAATCTGTAAAGAGCAAATGGGTCAGTGAGAGAAGCAGGGGGTTTTCGGGCAGAAGCCGCTGCGTGTGCAGACATGAGGTGGAAAGACACAGCCGGACCTGCAGATGGCAGAGTGCCAGGGAGGGTGCGGGTCAGCCAGGGAGTGCAGGGCCGCTCTCCAGTGAGAGGCAGAGTCTCCCGTCTCTGGTCTCTGAATAGCTCGACTTCTATCCAGAGACTCCGATCCCAGGAGCTGAGCACTGTACAGGGCCCTTGTTCCTGAGGGCCAGAGGAAGAGGGGGCGGCCCTGGCCAGAGCAGGAGTAAAGGCTTGCTCCCCGTGCCGTGGTGTGAAGGGCACCTCTGTGGAGGGATTGGGGGGACTGGGCTGACGCTTCTGGCCGCCTGGGAGGGAACCTGGGAGAGGGCAAGAGGCCCACAAGGTCCCAGGCAGGAACGCAGCACCACCACCGGCGGGGCCTGGGGACCTTGGCCGCGAGCAGTGCCGGAGGGGCCGCCGCCATCCTGACCTTTCTTCCGGGGCTTACAGTGGTCAGACTCTAGAAAGTCGGGGCCAGAAGATCCCCTGAGTGCTTCAGGGGCAGCCACGAAGACAGGGGCCAAGGCACCCCAAACTGAAATAACCTACCTGTCGTCTTAAAAGAGTGTAGCCGTGTTTCCAACTTTGCCTAAGTCGTAACTGTAGCGTAACAAGCAAGTCTTACCAGTCAGCTTTGTTCATTAGACCAAGTTTACCAGCTGTTATGCCACAAGTGGATTACCGGTGTGCCGAGATTCCGACACCCCCCCTAGCCCTCAGCATGGCTGGGAACAGCTGATGTCTCTGGGCCCATCACTGCACGTGGTGCCCGTAGGGACCCTGGGATACTGTGTACGTGACATTTGCTGTGTGTGCCTCTGCTGAGCAGGGGTAGAAGCCACTGGAAGCTTCAGATTCATGAGGTTCAGCTTGGTGTTGGACAGAAGAAAGTCTTGTTGCAAAGTAGTTTTGACTTTTGGGATAGGTGTTGCAAAATGAGCCGATGCTCTCCACAGGGGTGATTTTTGCCATAGTGCCCATGAAGACACATGCTGGGAGCAGAAACTATTTGTGTGCACTTGAGAGCTGCTGAGTATGGGCAGGGCAGGATTGCCTTTGCATGTTAACAAGATCACTTTGGCTGCTGGAGATGAGACGGAAGGATGAGGAAGACAGGAGTGGCCAGACCGAGGGCAGGCAGGCAGAGGCTGCGATTCCAGAGGGCATTGGAGCCTGAACCAGGGTTGTGGCCAAGGCTTGGAGGGAAAGAGACAGACTGGGTGTGAGTAGGCCAGGTAGAGGTCCTGGGACTTGGGTCCGACTGAGTTGGACGAGTGAGGCTTTGACGCGGCCTGGATGGATGGCAGCGTGTGGCTGGGAGAGGCTCGGGCCTGGGCCCCTGCCGTACACGGTCTGTCGCCTGGGCCTCCTCGCAGCCACACCTGTGCTTCCTGCCCACTCGCTTGCCTGTCTTTTAGTTGCACTTGCAGCTACTTTTCCACATTTCACCCACTGTTGTGAGTTCCTTCGCTTTTTCTGTGTGCCTGTACACTTTGCCAAAGCCTGCCTCCCGTGGAGTCTTGCCTTCCTGACGCACCTCCGTCTTCCTCACATGGCTATGTTTTCCTGTCACACGTGTGCTAGAAGACTTTCCCCCCAACCTTGTTAGGCTTCCTGCAGACACAGCCTGGTAGGCTGCAGTGGGGGGAAGAAACTCGAGAGAAGCATTGGTTCTTCTGGAAGTGAGAGAGATGAGGGGAGCATGGAGCAAATGCGCAGGGAGCCACCACCGGCAGTATGTCCGGAGACACGGGCCAGCACCTGCTGCTTGGGCACGGCAGCAGGCCGACCCAAATGCAGGTGCCCTCGTGGAGAGAGCGCTCAGCCCTCAGTTTGTAAGGCTATCTGTGTGTGTTAACTTCACATAATTTTCCACTTTAAACACAGCGACTGTCCACTCTGGGGAAAGTGTGACTTATCAGTGTGCATCAGGAACAAGGAAGAAACCCATGACCCAAGCAGCAGAGGTAACAGTGATGGAAAGCTGGGCACGTTGGGTGTGAGTGTGTCCCAAGGGTGCGTGCCCTGCCCACCGGTCTCAAAAGAGGGTCACGGTGCCCAGGCCACGTTGAGCTTTCAGAGCGAGCAAGCACGTTTTGTCCCTGGAGCAGCATCTGGGGCTCAGTCTGAGCCTGTGACTGCATTGCTCATGGCCCCTACTCGAGGACACTCCCGAGTGCCATGCCTCGGCCCACTGTGCTTCCTTCAGTGAGAGGAGCTCTGCTGTGGGTGGAGGGGCAGCTTTGCGGTTGTGAGCTGGGCAAGTCCTGGAGACCTGGTGAGGATGGCCGGTGTGCTTGACACTCGCTGAGAAAGTGGGTCTGAAGTGTCCTCACACACACACAGGTCACCGTGAGGTGATGCATATGTTGGTGGACTTGATGGGGCAGTCATTTCACTGTGTTTCGGCATACTAAAACAACACATCGCACACCTTAAACAAACAGTCTCTGTTGATTCTGCCTCATTAAGCTGGAGAAAATGAAGGAAGGAAGGAAGGAAGGGCATGCACCCAACATGCCTCCCTTCCTGGTGCCCATCTCCTCTTTCCCCAGGATCCCCCCTTACACTGCCCACTGTGGAGATGGCGGGATTTTTCATTCCCTCTCCACGCTCCAGCTGCCTCAGAGGTGCCTGGTCATCAAGGAAAGGAGAGGGCGCAGGCAGGAAGGGCAGGCTGGCAGGAAGCTGGCGCCAGACTTGTCCCTTTCAGGCTCCCACGAAGGGCTTTGCTTTTCCACCCCTGCCCCCACCCTCATCCTGCTTTTCCCAAACGCCTCCGTTCTCTGGTATTACATAATATTCCTGTTAGGATCAGTTCCTGTTTTGCCAGGGAGAGGAATTGTGACTCTTTCAGGGAAAAACCCTGTTCTAACATTAGTAGTGATTGCTGGTGTCCAGTCCATGATCTCATAAGGGAAACCCACCGCTCCGCTGGCTACTCTGTTCCTGTCTGAGTCAGCGCACAGATGGGATCACCGTTCTGCCTCGGTGGCTTCCCCTGGGCTCTGTTTTTCTGCAGGAGCCCAGGGTTATTTCTCTTGGGATGATGAGCCTGCCAGGCTTCAGTTGGACGGGTTAGTTGGTGAACACTTTCGCTTAGACACAGATGCCCTGGTTACTTCCTGCCCTCCAGGGAAAACTCTCCTATGTAGTCTACAGTCCCTTCTGAAAACTTCTTATGGAGAACTTTAAATGCATTTAGAAGTAGAGGAGATAATAAAGGAGTCTCTCTGTGCCGGGCCCCAGCTAACACAGTGAGCTCGTGGCCAGTCTCCTTCCAGCTGTACACCTTCCCACTCTCCCATTACTTAAGCAGTTCCTAGACAATATATCATTTTATCTCCAAGTAGTGATTATGTATCTAAAAGATAGTCACAGTGTTAGTATTATGCTTAAGAATATTAGCAGCCGGACTCGATGGCTCAGCCTATAATCCCGCGCATTTGGGAGGCTGAGGTGAGTGGATTGCCTGAGTCTGCGGGTTCGAGACCTGCCTGGGCAGGCGAGACCTCATCTCTACAATAAATCAAAAAATTAGCCGGGCGTGGTAGCACGCACCTGTAGTTCCAGCTGCTTGGAAGGCTGAGGCGGAAGGATCGCTGGAGCCCAGCGGGTCGAGGCTGCTGTGGCCGGGAGCGACCACTGCACTCCAGTCTGGGCGACAGAGTGAGACTTGCAACGCAAAAAAAAGAATATTAGCCACAATTTCTCCGTATTCTCAAATCCAGCCAGTGTTTACATTTCCCTAGTTGTCTCAGAACTTTTTAGTTTGTGTATGTATATTTGAATCAGGGCCCTAACAAGGTCCATATACTACAGTTAACTGATAGCCTTTTAGACTCTTTTAACCCATAGGCTCCCATTCCTTCTTTCTTTTTTCTTCGTAGTTTATTGCTAAAGACACTTTGGGTTCCTTGTCTTTTGTTTCCCAGGTTTTACATTTTGTTGATTTTATCTTCCCAGCATCCTTTAATACATTCACTTTTTAAGGAAACCCTACATTTTATTTATAACATAAATTACCAGCCCTACCAGATCCACTTTTATCATTAATTTCCCTTGTGTGGCTTTTTACCAGGTAAATGGTTCCTGCCATCATGTAACTTACAATGTAATCCAAAAAATAATATTGTAAGCTCTTTTGAAGTACTAATGTCAAATAGAAAATGTCAAATATAGACATTTTTGCCATAACACAATTTATGTTTTCATGAAAAATACTATGTTTTGTGAAGTTCTATATTAGAAATAACAGTGTATGGGAAAAATTGGGTAAGAGTCGAACAGCTGAAATCTATGCCATTTTGTGACCGGAACACACATGATGCCTTCCCCCTTTCCACCCATAGTGATTGTTGCATCATGAGATCATCCACTCGACCAGGGAGACTGTTTGGTGGGAGGGGAGGGGAGGGGAGGGGAGTCTTAAAAATGCTCAAAGACAGTAGAGTCAACATGCTGGTTTGTGGGCACTGAGATACTAGGGATCGAAGTGGGATACTGAGAAAGTGAGGTCTCCATAAGAGGGACACAGTGAGGTGCAATCTGTGCTCTCTGGGGAGGGGGTGCTGGCTGCAACTACCATTGCATGTTGTATTCTGCGAATTAGCATGCAGGAAGGTTGCAGGTCATGCTTTCAGGATTGCCAGCTGGGGAGCAGAGGGACAGGAAGCAGGATTGGGCAGGGAGCGGGTTTGACCCAAGATGCAGTCCCAAGTCCTCAGCTGGCTGCACAAGGAGCTCTTCAGAACTGACCAGATCTTTGGAGGGGCCTGGGCCTTTGTTCCCCTACACTGACCAATCAGAAGGCCCAGCCCAGCCCTCCTCTGCTCCCGGGAATGGGAGGGTGACCTCCAGCCAGGTGGTCAGCTAAGAGTGGTCAGTTCTCAGGGAGTAAACCCTCCAGGGTCATAGCTCCTTCTTAATTGACTTGGCGTAGGCTGGGGAGCGGGTCCTTGCCAAGCTGAGAGATTTTGAACTTTTCTCCCTTTCTTTCTCAGAGTTGCAGTGGTGCTCATCCTGGCCTGTATCTCTTGCCTAGGAAAAATCATGTGTGGACTGTACGACGCCCCCCACCTTGTGTCAAGGGATCTGGGCCACTTTGGGTTAGAAACAAATGTTGTCAAATGCCAACCACTCAAGAGAAGCAGAAGGAGTAGCACTCTCCACTCCTCCGTTGGCTTCAGGGGAATCGTTCTGTTCACAGACTTAGCCTTGGCATTCAGGTATCAGGCTGAATTGTCCCAAGGCTTAGTGACTCTTTAAATATGTTGACAAGGAAGCAAACAAACGATTAAGGATAGTTCTGTAGGATTACATGGCATTTTGGAGCAATAAAAATGTAAAAAATGATGAAGGATTGTGACCCAGAGGCTCTGGTGGTGCCACATGGAACCTGGACCCATCAGTGGAGAAAAGGCGTCTCTCCTGTGGCTCACCCTAGCCGAGTTCTGCTGTCAGCCATGTGCAGCCCCTTAATCTGGTAGTGAAGGCGCCCAGCCCAGAATCTTTTCATGGAGCTGATCCTGCCCTCTTGAATTAGATTTTCATGGTAACAAACCTGAACACTTGTCCAGCGGAAGAGGCAAGCACTGTGCTCAGGGTTTTTTTTGCATGTGTATGATCCTTTCTCACATGGGGGGTGTTGAACACACGCAGCTCGCGTTCACCCGGTGGGTACTTAACAAACTAGCCTTTCAAAACTAGCTGGCTCAGTGTTATGAAGCGTATTCATATTCAAGATCTTCTTTCTTATTTGAGTTTGGGGTTTAAGAACCTTTGTTCTAGAGGAAAAAACAGCTTCAACCCCAGCTTATTGTTCAGACTGTCCCAATGGGATTGCTATTATAAGAACTAATTATAATTAGTACAGCAAACGTTTGTATATAAGTAAGCAGTATCCTATTGCTTGAAACTACCTGAAAGTGTTTTTATAGTAATTTAAATAAACATTTCCTCTGCCTCTGGTGTTCTTTGTAATTCAGACTGTAATTAAGTCATTTGGGTAGTTAATCACCAAAACATTATCACATGGAGTCTGGGAATCTTGTCTTGTGGACTTGGGTTCTAAAATAAAGTATTAAAGTAAGATTCTGACTTGTTAATTTGCTAGGCCAATCTTTCCATAGAATAATGCAATAAGCAGCTTTAAACTTAGCCCTAAATTAGTGGGATTTCACTCATAGCTCTAAGTGTAGTTTAGAATATCTCTCAATGCCTACCTGTCATTTAATCGTAATTCTATTGGAGTTTATGTATAACAACCAAAACTTTCTGTTTAAAATTCTATCTTTAGTCTAAAACTTTATGGGAGTTTTCAAAAAAAAGTTTTTTCCTTAGTAATATTCACATGATAAGTTCTTTATGTTTTTTAGGATTCAGAGTACTAGTAGGTTTTTCTGTTTGTTGAGGTTCTGTGAATTCTTATCTGAGGCAGACTGAGCCTGTAGGAAGTTCACTCAGAGTTTGGATTTCTTCGAACAGCAGCCAGTCTCTGCCAAAGAGCATCAGGCCGAAATGATTGGGTCTTCTTTGATTTGTCATTCGTTGCTCTCTGACATCTTTCTCTTTTCTGCACAAAAAGAGTTGTTTTAAGCAGAGTAGTAGCAGTAATGACATCCAGCCTGCCATCACCGCTGTCCCCTGACTTTTGTCTGGAACTACTTGCGGAAGTCTCATTCTGACTCTTGAGATTACATGGAGGCGTTACGTTTTACTTGACTGGTTTGAAGCATCTTGTGGGCCTGAGTTCCAGGTAGCTTTTTCACAGGTGCATAAACTTATTTTATGTCTTAATTTCAGTAAACTAGATTTCATGAG
Organism: Carlito syrichta; assembly: GCF_000164805.1. Lineage (NCBI taxonomy): Eukaryota > Metazoa > Chordata > Mammalia > Primates > Tarsiidae > Carlito > Carlito syrichta. The sequence continues at coordinate 44,563 of NW_007098995.1, read as the reverse complement.
CTTTCTTTTTCTACAAAGTCTGAGCATTTAATGTCAGTACCCTTTCTAAAAGGAAGGTAGCTTTTATAGGAAATTGCTGAATAGATGCTGAAGATCCGTAAAGTCAGTTTTGTTTTTGTGTGTGTGCGTGTGTGCACTGAAACCTGTAAATAGAGTATCAGCTTTGAAATATTGATCTAGTCCTCATCCCCAGATTGTTAAGTTTTCAGATCGGAAGTCGCGTGCCTGCGTCTTTGTGTGCCTCAGGAAGCCCACTTGCAAGTCTCCTGAAGAGTGTGATCTTCTTTGTAAAGCCGAACAGTGACGTTGTTCCTGGAGTTAAGTCAGTCATTAGGTTTCTGGTCAGCATCCTCATGCTCGTCCTGCCCCATCCGCTCTGCTCAGGAGCCCCGTTTGCTGCCATGGGGGCAGAAGCACGGCCTCTGTGCCGTTTGACGTTTCAGTAGGTCTCAGTTACTTGGAACTGGATTCATCATGGTGCGTGACACGTTAGCATTAGTGATTGCAGTTTATTTTAGACTCCAAATAAGGATTTAGAACTGTTAGGCCGATACCTTGGAGGCGTTTTCTTAAAATCAGTGAAGAAAATCAGCTGTCTTTGAGTTGAAGTGAGCCATAAATATCCTACTTTCTAGTCATTTGTTTTAAAAGTATAGGATGAGGCTTCAACTGACTCAAGATCTTTACACAAAGCTCTAGTCTTAGTAATGACGCCCTTCAGGGTAAGCTCTCTTGGTTTTGTAGTTGTTCTAAGTCATATTACTTTAATTGTTCTCTTCCTACCTGGTTCCCTCTTCCCTTCCAGTTTGTTTTTCTACTTAACTTAGGTGTTTTTCCTTGTCATCCAGTAGTGTGTTGCCTGACAATTGATTAATTGAGTAAGACTTGGCCCTGTTCACAGTCTAGTCAGAAAGTTCAAGACATCCATAGTCAGTTGGAGCAAAGACCCTGAGTGCCGGGCCAGGGGTGAGGGCATATGTGATGGAGTGGTGGATTTAGTGGGCAGAGATCAAAGAAGATCGCCTTTGTTTGTCTTGAAGGAGGAGCAGCCGGCTGGGTTGAGAGACCTTCCAGGGAGAAAAGAGGACCACATTTGCAAAGACACAGATCCTTAAAAGCAAAGGGCCTTTTGGGGCTCAGCAAACATACTGATATGACTAGTCTGTAAGGTAGACAGAGGGCAAGTCCTCAGACACTCTGCTCTGTGTTACTTTGAAACAAAGTCATCCCAGAAGTTGATCTTTTATCCATAAATATTTCAGTACTTCAGTATTTATGTTTAAAGGCTAAGGGACTCTTATTTGAAATATGTAACTCCAATGCCATTATTATACTCTATAAAAATAAATGTTTAAAGTTTCACTTTCATAAAGGTCATAAGTTTTTATTTTCTTTACAGTTTCTTTGAATTAGGATTCTAATGAGGGTCACACAATAGTTAGTTGATGTATCTTTTCAATTTCTTTCAAGCTGTGGGATCTCTCTTCTCATTTGTTTCTGTTCTGCTTTCGTTTTTAGAATCTCCTTATCTCCTAGTAAATTACTCTACGTGTGGTTTGTATAGGAAAGACAGAATACGCATTTTATTTCCTTTATTTAGCAGCATTCTCCAAAGATGACCTCGCGATAAGCTTTCCTTTTTTGTGTATTTAATATGTTTCAGCGCACTGTAGTTAGTTATCAGTGATCAGATTTTTCATCTTCGGTTAGTGGGAGCTTCTTCAGGTTGGATTGCGAGTACTTTTAAAAAAATAAATTTTATTGTTTATAATTAAGGCATATAACATGCTGCTACGAGATACATTCATGGTAAAATGGTTACTGTAGTGAAGCAAATGAGCTTACCTATCACCTCACAGTTACTAATTTTTTTTCCCCAGGGCAAGAAGGCTGTAATCTACTCATGTAGCAAAAGCCCTGGAGACAATGCGCTTAATAACTGTACATGAGATCTTTGGGCTTGTTCCTCCTGCATATCAGCTACTTTCTATCCTTTGGTCCTCACCTCCCTTTCACCCTTCTCTCTCAACCCACGCCTGGAAACCACTGTTTCATTCTCTCTGTATATTTGACTTTTTTTCTTTTGGGGTTTTACATGTAGATGAGATTCTGTGACTTTCCACCCCTTGTCTCTGGCTTATTTCACTTAGCATAATGCCTTCCAGGTTCACTCACGTCATAGCAGATGGCAGGATCTCCTCCTTTTTTGAGGCTGAGTAGTGTTCCATTGTACACATGATACGCACCACCGTTTTTTATTCATTCATCCAAACAGACATTTGGGTGGTTTCTGTGTCTTGGCTATTATGAATAAAGCTGCAGTGAGCATGGGGGTGCAGCTATCTTTACAGAGTGGTGAGTTCCCCAAGAGGGATTGCTGGGTCATATAGTAGTTCTGTTTTTAGTTTTGTCAAGAATCTCTATTCTGTTTTCCATATTGATTGCAGTAGTGTACACTGGTAGATTTCCACCAACAGTATACAGGGCTCCCTTCTCTCCACACCCTCGCTAACACTTATTATCTCTTGTCTTTTTGATAAAATCTGCCCTAACACGTATAAGGGGTTATCTCTTAAGGATTTTGATTTGCATTTCCCTGATGATTAGTGATGTTGAGCGTCTTCCCATATACTCACTGGTCATTTGTCTTTTGAGAAGTGTCCGTTCAGGTCCTTTGCCCATTTTTTAATCAAGCTATATGTTTTCTTGCTATTGAGTTATAGGAGTTCTTCGTAACGATTAGATGTTAACTCCATATCAGATATGTGGTTTGCAAGTATTTTTTTTCCAATTTGTCAGTTGCCTTTTCATTTTTTTTATTGTTTCCTTTGCTGTGCAGAAACTTTATATTTGATGTAGTCCCATTTATTTATTTTTGCTTTGGTAACATGAGCTTTTGCTGTGATAGCCAAGAACTCATTTCCAAGGCCAATGTCAAGGAGCTTTTTCCCTGTTTTCTCCTGGGCGTTTTTTGGTTTCAGGTCTTGCCTATTTTGAGTTTTGTTTTTTTTTAATGTATGCTGTAAGGTCCAATTTCATTCTTTTACATGGGAAATTAGTTTTTCCAGCACGTTTATTGAAGATACTGTCATTTCCCTATTGTGTCTTCTTCGTTCTCTTGTTGAAAATTAGTTGACTGCATATGCTTAGATTTATTTTGGCTCTCTTTTCTGTTCTACTGGTCTATGTGTCTGTTTTTATGCTAGTGCCACATTGTTTTGATTACTATAGTTTTATAGTATAATTTTAAATCAGGAAGTGTGATGCCTCCAACTTTTTCTTTCTCAGAATTCCTTTCGGCATTTAGGGCTTTTGTAGTTACATATGGATTTTAGTTGTTTTTATTTATTTATTTAAATTTGGATTTTGATAGGGATTGCATTGAATCTGTATATTGCTTTGGGTGATATGGACATTTTAGCAGCATTAATTCTTCTCATCTGTGAACATGGAATACCTTTCTATTTGTGTCCTCTTCAATTTATTTTAACCAGTGTTTTATAGTTTGCAGGTCTTTTACACTCCTTTGATAAATGTATTTTTTATGCTAAGTATTTTTTGTGCTGTGTAAATGGGATTGTTTTCTTGATCCCCCCCCCCCCAGCTAAGTCCTTATTTGTATGAGATTTATCCCTGACATGTAAGGCTGGTTTAACATGTGCAAACCAATCAGTGTGATGCATCGCATCACAGACTGAAAGACAAAACCACATGATTGTCTCAGTTGACACAGAAAAAAGCATTTGACAAAGTTCACCATCCTTTCTTGATAAAAACTCTTAACCGTTTAGGTATAGAAGGAAGATTTCTCAACAAAATAAAAGGCCATTTATGAAAATGTGACAGCTAGGATCACATTCAGTGTGAGAGAACTGAAAACCTTTCCTCTAAGATCTGGTGCAAAGCAGAGATGTCCATTCTTGCCTCTTCTATTCAACACACTACTGGAAGTATTGTAAAGAACAGTCAGATAAGGGCCAAGTGCAGTATCTCATTCCTACAGTTCCAGCACTTTGGGAGACTGAGGCTGGAGGTTTGCTTGAGACCTGGAGTTCAGGACCGCCTGGGCAGCATAGAGGTCCCATCTCTACAGAAAGTTTTTTAAAAATCAGCTGGTTGTGGTGGCATGTATCTGTAGTCCCAACTACTCAGAAGGCTGTGAGGCAGGAGGACCACAAGAGCCCTGGAGGTCGAGGCTACAGTTAACTATGATTGTGCCACTGTACTCCTGCCTGGGTGACAGAAGAAAGTCCTGTCTCAAAAAAAAAAAAAAAAGAAAAAAGAGCAGTCAGACAAGAAAAAGACATAAAAGTTCTCCAAATTGGAAATGGAGAAGTAAAAAAGTATCTCTGTTGGCAGGTGACATGATCCTGTATATCAGAAACACCATAGCCATTTCCAAAAAACAGTTATTAAATTCAGTAAAGTTACAGATGCAAAATCAGCATACAGAAATCTGTGGTATTTCTGTGTACAAACAATGGCCTGAGTTACTTTTGACACAACCCTAAGTGGCATTTGATATCTTCCTTCCAATCTGGTTTAATAATCTCCAGGCCACTCTGTACACTGGCCGCCCCACACTTGGAGTCACTCATTACTCCCTGATTCCTTATTCTGTGGTAAATGATATTTCGAGACCACAGTCCAGGCATCAGCGTTGCTCATTTGTGCCTAGGTTGGTCTTTGTTCCTAGGCCTTATTACGTGACTAGAACTGTGATTTTTTTTTTTCCATTGGTAAATATATCTGAGTTTATACTCATGTTATCAATTTAGACTTGAGACCACAAGGACATAACAACCTCACTTATCTTTTATTTTTAATTACCCATGATAAGATTCTTGAAATCAATTCTAGAAATAAAAACATTTAAAGGATCACATTACTCATTTGCTTATTTCCCTTTATACAATAGTAACAGAATAACGCCAATAACTTGATTATTCAAAAAATACATTCAGAGGTTTTTTTTTTGGGGGGGCAGGTTTATTTTGTCCTTAGGGTATACCCTGTTAGATGTATACAATTAAATCACTGTGTTTTGGGGGATAACAGTTCTTTTTATCCTTAGGGTATATCCTGTTTGGTGTAGGCAGTTAAATCACTGTGCTTTAAAGCTGTGTGAGATTTCTTTTTATGTGGCTATTCAGCAGCTGGTTGCAGAATCAAGTTTGCTTCATTTGGTTTTTAGGAATTGCTTTTCTAAAAATTGATTTTGATATGTTCATTGAATTCTGATTGTGTTCTCCATTTTTGTTCTCTTGACTACAGTATAAGTTTCTTTGCTGTTCTGTAGTTGGAACTTTGCGCAGACTTGAAGTGGATCCCTGCTCCCAAGATCTTCACAGTGGTGACCTTACTAGTCAGACTGAGCACCTCTTTGATCCTGAAAAGAAAAGAAGGCTAGACTGCAGGCAGTTGTAAAACTTGATCCGTCCTGCTTGGCACGGCATAGGACATGGTTCTTCTCTGCCACCCTCCGTTCCAGAATGGAAGAGTGTTTTTCCTGAATAAGTCTGGTAACAGATACTCCCCTTTCGATGGAGGATGACTAAGGGAGTGTTCACCCCTTTCCCAGAGTTACCCAGCTCGCTGCTGTTCATACTGGAATGCTTGTCTGGGCCTTCTTCTACTTCTCTGCTGTGTTTTTATCACTTTTGCAAAAATATCCATTGGCAAAAGCCCACTCCCTTGAATAGACTAAGGAAAAACAAAAATTTAACCATAAAATTTAGCGAGAGTCCGGCTCGGTGGCCCAACCTGTAATCCCGCGCCTTGGGAGGCTGAGGTGAGTGGATTGCCTGAGCCTGGGGGTTTGAGACCCGCCTGGGCAACTTGGCGAGCCCTCATCTCTACAATAAATCAAAAAAATTAGCCAGGCGTGGTAGCCCATGCCTGTAGTTCCAGCTACTTGGAAGGCTGAGGCAGAAGTATCGCTGAAGCCCAGCAGGTCGAGACTGCGGTGGCTGGGAGCGTGCCACTGCACTCCAGTCTGGGTGACAGAGTGAGACTCCAACTCAAAAAAAAAAAAAATTTAGCAAGAGAACTACTCATTTTATCCAGATAGTGGAAATACCTGTTTTAATACACCCTTCAAAGTGGGTTCAGCAAAACACTGATTCCATGGGCTGCTAATGTGTGTTATACCACAAAGGGTTCCAGGGTCAAGTAAATTTGGGCAGTTGTGAAGTTTAACAATTGCCACATCTCAGATAACAACTTGTATCACGAATCGAAGGGAGGTATAGCACAGGTATGTTTCCCAGTCTTGTTTAGCCATGACTCCCTCCCAGTTCATCATACAGCAGCACGCTGTACTAGAAAATGGGCTGCTTCTCAGTTTGACTCCACAGGAGATCCCTGGGACTGAGCAGCGGGTTAACCTATACCACGGGGATACATTCCACAAAACTCAGATTGTGAGAATGCTGCGGGTTAAATCTCTTGGTTTCATCAACCACAAGTGCAGAAAGAAGGAGAGAAGTGATGGGACCCTCTAGCCTAAGAGAGACAACAGATGTGTCATCTAATCACCTGAATAAGTAGGTCTTATATGAAACTGATTAAAATAAATTGTAATAAAAATAAATTATGTCAATAAAGGTCATGTGAACACAGCTAGATAGGTAGTGATATTAAGGGACTTTTAAAACCTTTTTATGTGATAATAGCATTATAGTTTAGGATTTTTCTTAGAACTACCATATTTCAGCAATGCACACTGAAATAAGTATATATGAAAGTTTAAGATGTCTGTGATTTGCTTTGGACTAATCGAGGAGAGTGGGATATGGGTTATAGTTTGATAATTGTTGAAGCTGGGTAACTGGGTACATTGCATTCAGAATGTTATTCTCTCTACTTCTCCGTATGTTTGAAATTTTCAATAAAGAGTTTTTTAAAGAAGACTGCCAAATTTATATTACAGGTTGAATATCCCTAAGCTACAATCTGAAACACTTTCGGTCCCAGGCTTTTGGGACAAGGAGTATTCAACCTGTACCTTTACATGAGTTCCTTGGAAATAGCTGAGTCCGCAACGAATTGTAACAGTTCCTGCTTATCTAGATTGTTTTTCAGGAGCTCTATTTTCCCCCTTCCTACCCCTGCCCCAAAGGCCAGGATTTCTCAAGTGTAGAAGCCTTCTTGGATTTACAGGTGTGATTGTTGCAGAACAAAGCAGCTCATGAATGACACCCTCTGTGTTTGGAGGAGTGGTCTATGGCCTCACTTGTCCCTGTGCAACATGGGGTGGAATTGTCCTGTGTGAGCAGGTGTGTCCTGGCCCCCAGAACACGCAGGTTGTCAGATGGAGGCTCGGTGCCTGTGGAAGGTGTTTGTTCTGCAGCCTGTGCTTTGTAGGCACCTGATGGCGCATCTGACAGCAGATCCGTCTTGTGCTACGTGCCTAGGAGCCAGTAGCACAAGGCAGTTGGGGCAGAGCTCAAAGCAAGGAAAGTGGTGGTTCATTCCAACCAGAAAGGAAGTTCTTCTTTAAAAAAAAACAAAAACTCTATCCCTGTTGTTCCAGTTTTAAAAAACAAACATGCCAGATCTGTGTGTTTGAAAAACAAAAAGGCAATATTTTCGGGCCAAGCCATGTGAATATACCTGAAGAACCTCTCTACACCCTGCCTGCCTCACTCCCCCAGTGCCCCAGCCACTCACACACCCAGCCCCTGAGCAAGTTGAGTTAGCTGCCAGCCTGGTGCTGTCTGCTCTGGAAAGGCGCAGGAAAAGCTGATAAGGTGCTGAGGACAGACTCTCTGGTCTTATCTCGCCCCAGCACATGGTGCCGAGAGTGCATCCTTTTCCTGTCCTGGGACAAGAGACATAAACTGGCCATCTCCTGGCAGCAAGGACTTCAAACGGGGCTTGGGGCCTGCCTCTACTTTCTAGAGGAGCCAGAAAGGAGAAAGTGGGTCACGGCCTTTTTGAAAGTTGTTTGAGTGCCAGTAAAAAAATTCATGTTGTCTTGTAGCACAGCAAACATACCTTCATAATAAGACACTCACAACGAAGAGAAGGAAAGGCGAGGAGCCTGAGGGGAAGGCCAGACACCCAAGGGTGGAAATCGCCAGGCTGTTTTGTTTGGTTAGAGCTTCACCAGGACATAGGCTTGGCCTGGACGGATTAGATTGGCTTTTTGTTTGTTGATAGAAGAAGCACATGGCTCTAAGAGCCTTTGTGATAATAAGAAATTGACACACAGATGGCCTTGTATGGGAAGAGAAGAGTGAAATACTAGCTCGTTTTTCCCTCTGTTCCTCTCTTCTGCCAGGAAAGTAGGCATAACATTCCTTCCCATATTTCCATCCTGTGACATCATGAAAATAGGATGAAGAGGAGCCTGCCTTTGGGAAGTGTAGGGAGGGGCTGGTGGAGAAGCCAAGTTTTGCCTCTCGAGCCGTAGTCTGAAGGGAGCACTGTGGCACTCGGGTGACTGGGGTCTGGGCAGAACCATCCTCTCTTCCTCTGTGGTCTCTTCCTGGCCCCACCAGGCAGAGCCAGACGAGTGGCCCAACCTTGGGGTCATGGTTAGGCATCTTGTTACCATTTTTAGAAGACATTGGCTGTCTGGAAAGTTCTGACAGCCAATTGTTGAAGTGCCCAAAGTTGACAACTTCAAGAATTGTGTATATTAAATAATGTTAAAGATCCAACATTATTCTTGAAAGCTTGTTAATCTCCTGTTGCTGAGTACTATGAAATTAACTGGTCCATTCTAAATTATAGTGAATGTTAGAAATGTAATGGACCTTAAAAATCGAGGTGCTGTTTTTCAGACTGGGTTCTGTAGAGTTCTAGGAACCGCAGGGGCCTTTATGAGGGGACTTGAGGGCAGGGCTAGGCTACGTCAACCAAAGCTCCCTGATGTCTTACAGATTGACCTTCTGTGTAAGATTTTGCTTGAAGAAAAGTCATGTGATACTAAAACAATGGTGAAAAAAATTACTGTTTCCTTGTCTTGCAAATGATCCCATTTAAGGCGCAGAAAGGCCAGTGACTTATCCAAGATCACACATTCTGTCAGTTGTGAATCCGAACTTTTGACAGCCAGGTTAGTGCCTCTTCTCTTGCCTTGAATTCAGCACCCATTTTCTTTCCTTTGGAAGCTGTTACTTTCTGGCAGTGCCACTCAAAGAGTATGGCCCATAAATTAGGCGGCAACAGGATAAGGACAGAAAGTAAGAATAAGCATTTAGAAAGCTTTGTTGTAGTTTGAAAGTAATTTTTATAAGTTAGGACCTGTATTTAATATGCCTTTTTAAATTTTTCATTTTCCTAGTAATTTTTTTCCTTGGATTCTATCAAAATCTTGCCCCACAGTGGACTGGAGATATAAAGACAAACAAATTAATTCTTTACCCTTGATAGTAGGAGAAGCACTGTGACATAGGGCATTGGCTGTCCAGGTTGGGTCAGGCAGGGGCTACAAACACGCTTTGTTGCAACTGAGATAAGTCTTGCTCTAGGGAAGCTTTTCGGATTCTGAGCAAGAAGGGAGACAGTGTTTCTTGTTCTTTTTCACGTCAACTTGTAATCTTTTTGTTGCTTATAAAATAAAAAGTTATTAAAGCTTTCATTAAAACCAAGAGAAGAGGTTATTACAGGACTATATATTTAATTGCAGTATCATTTACTTTTTAAACATGACTAATGTCAGAATTTTGTTTACTCTTACTAACTTCAGTATCTTTTCCACATTGAATAACTTTGTCCTACTGAGTTTCTCCTAAAAATATTTCTGAAATATTTTTATCTGCTGTATTTATTTCTGATGAATTAAAAACAGTCTGTGAAAATATTAATATACAAGAATTGAAGGTGTTGACAGTTTTTCATTAATAAACTGTATTAGCCTAAATTAATTTGCCTTTCTCTTAAAAATAATCTTGACTAATTATTTCAGGTAACTATTCATACTCTGTTCTTAGTTTCCAAAAATTTTATTCTCCAAAAAGATCTTATTTTCTGAAAATTTTTGATTTTCTACTATGCTTTCTATAAATGACCTTAAATTTTAGTTGTTGTGATTCGCAAGCAATTTTCAGATCTTCCTGTGGAATAAAGAGGGAAGAGACAGAACCTTCTGCTTCTGTTCTGTGAGTGTCAAGTACTAGCTTTCAACTGTTTGTAAAAGCTGTTGTCCTGCCTCTAGAGAGCTGGGGAAAGAACCAGTTGACCTAGAATTAGAAAATGCAGTCGATTTGGATTATTTTTAGACTTCATTCAGAGAAGTTGGTGCTGATGTCACATTGATCATCTCTGGCTTTGGAGGAGTCTCGTTTATCTTCCGATGGCCAGTGTGCTGTGAGAACTTGTCACATGAGTCACTGTGACTTTTCAAGCCTGAGGACCTTTCAGGATGCCAGGAAACCTGCTCCTCTTTCTCTTCCCCCTTTTTCCTCAGAGGCTGAGTGACTTGTCAATGATTCTGATGTCAGTTATTTAAGGAGTCATTACCATAGAGAACCATTCTCTTAAAACAGATTTGTGTTGACTTTTCCTAATGAGTGGCAAATTGAATAGTTGACTAGGCATATGGAGAAAGAAAAGTAAAATAAGCCTGCTCTGTTAGCATTGGCCTTCATATGAGGAATTTGGCATTATTTGTATCTCTCTACTAAAAAGTCCAGTGGAAACCAAGATAATGTATTTCTCCCAGTTCCCCCATTCTCTGAGATGTCCAGTTCATTTGTCTGAGTTTGTAAATTACAAGCAAAGCTCTGATGCGTAATCACTAGAAAGGTATCTCTGTATATTGATTGAGCCATTGAGAATTCTGTTTGATGTTAGATCACTTCATAACCAAATTTTTACCTTGTTTGCCATCCTTTGCTGCTTGAAAACAAGCAGCATTCAGTAGTCTCTCTATGATTCGGAGGCATAATTCAGGAAAGTAGGCATTCTGTCCTGGGAGGAGACTGAGCTGAAGTCTCCATACAGCTCAGCACCCTCCAATTCCATACACGTGTGTGTGTGTGTGTGTGTGTGTGTGTGTGTGTGTGTGTGTGTGTGTGTGTGTATGTATGCATGCATGTATATAAAGGTGTATGTGTGCGTGCACTTGAAAAGCATCTGACATTTTCAAAAGTTAGCAGTACAATCTTCTTAAAAGCAGATTATATTTTATAATAAATTCATTCATTCAAATATTTACATAGCACCTATTATGTGTACTTGTATAATGAGAGAGAACACAAATTTCCAGAAATTTTTTACTGACAAAATTCAAAACTTTATTTAGGTGCACTAATACTTGAAATTCATATAATTTTCCCTTATCACAAAGTATTCACCCTTTGATTTTTTTGCCTTCCAACCATTCAAAAATGTAAAACTCATTCCTAGCTTGTGGGTGGTACAAAGGCAGGCCCACGTCCACAGTTTGCCAATCCTTGTTCTGGAGAGAACCCTCGGGAACCCCTGCAGAGTGGGCTTCTAGGAAATGCCATGGGTTCCTGTGCCTGTTTGCATGTGTGCACAACACACAAATACACACACACATTTCTATATGTTTTTCAGTTGAGTTGCTATATCATGCTCATTCTTTTATTATATCTTTACTTTTTAAAAACACCACCTCAAATCAAAACTCCTCTGCAGTCAGTGGGGTTTTATATTTGTTTTTGATGCTTGTGATGCTAATGCTAAAACTGATTGTGTCTCCTAGGCAAATTCCTTAAGACTGGTTATTACTGGGACTTTGTGTGTTTAGCTTAATTCCAGATGTGAGTGAGGGTGTCTTGAAAAAAGTATAAGATTTCACACTTGGATAAACTTTTTCTGAATGTAAAAATAGCTCTTTGTCGGTAAGACCCCGAATGTTTTCAATAATCTGGAAGCCACGAAAGAGATGCATAAACCACAGAGGTGCCATAGAAAGAAGAGACGACTTGCTGCCGTGGTGGTGTGATTTAGGCTTTCTGCCCAACGTTTTTGAATCACTATGTCACCTGGCCTTCAGTGCCAGGCCCGTTCTGATGACTCCCTAGAAGCAGAGGCTCTCCCAGGTTGTGTTTTCAGCTCTGGGTACAATGTAGGCTGCGACTTAACAGCTTGGTACCAGAGGCTGCTGGTGGGACTTGCATCAACCGTTTGTCTTCTCCCAGTGAGCTACTGTCTTTGTGTCTGGTACATCCTAGAGCTCTCTTCTCTCCGACCTTGCCTTTGGCAGCAGGAGCAGTCCAGCCCATGCCAGCACTGCTTGTGTTGAGCTAATCCCGCAGAAGGAACGTGACAGTTCCACTGCCACACAACACCTCACTTTTTTCTGATCAACTTGTCTCCTAGAGGGTGACTGTGATACCATGTGGAGTAACAGGCTGAAGGAGAAATGTGTGGATCCTTTGATTGAGCTCCTGCGTGTCACTAAGGGCCTTAGGGAGCAACTGGCTGACAGCAGCGGATGGCACTGAGGTGCATCTCGTGTAGTTAGAGGGACCCTTGGCATTGTGAGTCAAAGTGGTATCTGCTGAAAAGGGAATGGCTTCATGTGGGTGGGGAGAACCTGTTCTCAGAATGCTGATTCTTTTTCCCGCTTGCCCGTCCACGTCCCTTCTCGGCCTTAGACCTGCCTGATGTGTAGACAAGTCTGTGCCCACAGATAGAAAGGATTTTGGTTCAGTAGGTGGTGGGGGGAGCCCCTCACGGCCTTGGTCCAGTTGGGTTGGGTGTCTTTGTGCTTCAGTCGAGCACCCACCATACCTTTGTTCCTCCTTAGCGAGGTTGTATGAAAACAAATGAAATAGAAATGGTCCCTGTTCTCAAGGAATTTAGTATTTCCTTGGGAAGATGCTTGCAAAGCCAAATATATGAAAATGGAAAATAGAAGCAACTAACTGCTGCTATGGGTAATAAACAAGAAAAGGTATTCACAAGGATCAGGCTGATTGAAGGAAGCAATCTTACACTTGATTTTCAAGAAAGTCATGCACGTGACTATACATGAAGGATCTGGAAGAACATTCTAGGCCAGCACAGTGAGTGACTGAATCAGTTCATTCTGCCCCCTCTGTTGGAGAAGGGCTTAAAGTATACACACAAAGTTTAGAAGAAGAAAAAGTATGCGCGTGACTGACAGTGGGTCTCAGTAACACCCTCGTCTTGACGAATCACACAAAGTCACTTCATACTTGATTCTCTCTCTGTCCAAAATGTTTGGGTGCAACTTCCACCTCTCAAGGATGTGCCAGGACATAATTTATGTTGATCAGAACTGCTCTGCTGAAAAATCTGGAAAAAGTACGGCATGTTCTTCCAACCCACTCACTTGCCGAGCTTTCTTAACTTCTCACAGGCCAATCCCGCACACACTGATGACAGATAGGCCATGCTGGAAGCGAGCATTTGTTCATCACCAGCAATCGCCATCAGAGTGCATAATCCCAGTTGCCAAATCCATTAGCCTTGAGCTCTGGGTGTCTCTCCTTTGGATGAGAAAAGTTCACTGAAGGATTACTGTTGCGGCATGACCTCCGTGTCTTCAAGCATCAATCTTCCTGTCACTTTTAGCATCAGCAGTGATAGATGAGCCGGGCCAGTAAGTCGAAAGGCTGGCCTTGGAAACCCTGTCCCTGGACCAGACGTTTGTCCTAGGTAGAAAGATTTTGCAGGTACGGTGCATGTGCTCCGAACTCCGCCCTCAGTTCTCAGTCCAATCTGCTTCACATCCCTGCCCCAAAAGATACCAGCAGCATTCTTCTGAGAGTCATAAAGAGAACCTTCCCTATGTAGGCATGTCACTAATAACCCATCTCCGTGTACATGCTTGAGTGACACGAGAGCCCGCCCTTGGCGAGTCCAGAGGTGTACGGCAGGCCCTCGGGCTGCAGAACCTCCAGACAGAGGTTCCCAGGAGAAGCAGCACAAACTCCCAATTTTGTGACGTTTGAGGAATGTTGACATGCATGGTTGCGGGCGTGTGTCAGGGCCCTGAGAGGTTGTGGTGTGTTGTGGTTGACGTCTTAAGGGTCCCTGCAAGGTCATCTTTCCATGGCATCTGCCCTTGGGTTTTTCCTTGGTGGTGGTTCAGAACTGCCCCAGATGGGCTTAGGCATCAAGATTCTTCAGCTCTAATCATGGCACACGACATGCACCCGTGAGTCACCCAAAACCTCCTTTCACTGGTGAGGACACTGAGTCCGAGGGCACTGGCAGTGGAATGGGCCACCCCACAAAGCAGCTGCCTTGCCGTGGTGCAAGTGTGCGCATCCATGAAGAATCCCTGTCTGGGCAGAAGGTTGGGCTTGGGTTTTCCTTTCTGCTTCAGAACCGGCACACTTTGTCAAGTGAATGTACGGGCTAATTTAACAAATTATAAAACTCCTTAGCCTGGCGTCAGACTATTTTTATTTATATGAATTGCACGCTATGTAATGTAGGCTTATTCTCTTGAAAAGTAGGATCTGTGTCTGTGGACTTGTGTTTCCACATCAGTCAACTTAGTTGAGCGTGAATCTTGGTCCCTGGATTGCGTGATGAACGGGTAAATATTTTAGTGCTGGGGGACTTCTGAAGAAAGAGGCAAGGTGACAGGGGAGTCTGTAAAATGTGGGCTGGGAGTCAGAACGCCAGTGAGGAAGCCAGGGCTTTGTGCCCGGCCATCATGGGACCAGGCCTTGCTCCTGCTGTTGCCCAGCCATGAGTCCTTCTGTGGAGTGCGTGCGTGAGTCTCACCCCCTGCCTCCACGGCACAGTGAGATGCATGTGGTGTGAGAGCCTGACACGGTGGTGACGGCTGTCGTCTTCTCAGTACACACGGGTCTGATCGCTTTGGGGGCATTTCCTCACTCGGCTGAGCAGAGCAGTCGCATGGGCTCTTCTAACTAAACTGTCAGGCTCTGTGACGGAGGGAACAGGTACTTCTGAGTCATCCCAGTTCTGACCTCAGAATATGTACTGATTGGTGGACATGAAGGCCCAGTTACCCTTTGGGAAAGTCAGTCAGTCGTCAGATGTTTCTGACAAGTAAACACACTTGCACTGCAGGAAGTGAGAGGACCATGAGGCTTGCTGTGAACAGACAGCGCCAGTCCTGCCTGTTTATATGATTAGGTAACCAACGCCCAGAAAGGTGATGGGATTCATCTAATGACCTCCATGAGTTAACTGCAGGAATCGGAATTAGAAAGAAAGAGAGACGTTTTCTGAATCCCTGAGCTTAAATCAAATGGTCTGCCAGATGGTTAGCTAACCACACCCCCTTGGTGGTATTTTATATGGAACCAGAAGTGTGTGAGAGATTTGTAAATGTGTCTCACTGGTTTTTGGAATACCACTAACAAACTTGGACATTCTCAAAGTTTATGAAACAGTGAAAGTCATATTTAAACATTACACATTTTTTTGAGGTCGTATTGTGTGTTTAATGGACATGTGGGAAGATGTAGCTCATCGCTAAGTTTTTCCAGGTCCTGTTCACTTTGGAAAGAGACCAGATATAAAAAGCACTAATTTTCTTGAAAAGATGCCTTGGCTGAGAATATAGAACCAGGTATTGTAATCTCTGTAATGAAGCGGAGTTTCCCGTGTCAAGTGTATGAAATATGAGTCCTGAACATTGCTCTTGCTAGAATCAGATTTTCACCATATTCCTCCTTTGCATCTGTGGTTTTTAAAAATCGGTTTGCTCCCATAGGCTGGAAGGCATTAAGCAGCTCCCCCAGCAGGTCATTGGTTTGCCTGCGCTTTGCTGGGGGTCAGTAGGGCTTGGGTGCTGGTGCCTCTCTGGCTTGTCTGCGTGCCCTGCTAAGCCCATGTGCATGGCCTGTGCTGGGTGAACGCATTGTCGCAGGAGATGATTATGCACACACTTGCTTTCTGGGGTTAAAAGACGCGTTGAGGGCAACCCCCTCAGGTCCCTTTCCACTGTGGGAGCTTTTCTGTCCTCTCAATAAATTCTGCTTTCCTAAAAAAAAAAAAAACTCACTGAATTCAACAGGTGACTCAAAAATGGTCTTGCATGTCCCAATAATTAGAAGTGTGATTAATGCCAGCCATTAGTTCCCCTGATTAAACTGTTCAAGGCAGGAATTCAGAAGGCAGAGAAGAGAGGAGCAAGGGAAGGAGTCTCAGGACTTTGCTTGCGTGTGAGGTCCCAACTCGCACTCCAGGAGAGCTGCCACACCCAGCGGGCCCCTGTAGAGCAGCGAAGCCCTCAGTGAGGCTTCTGTTGCGCAAATGGGCCGCCGTCCCAGAGCCTGTGTCGCTGTGGGGCTGTGATGTGCCCTTACACAGGAAGCGGGATCTTCTTTGTTGGCCAGATGGGGATTGACTCGCACCGGGAGAACCCTGAGAGGACTTTCATCCTTCTCTGCGATGTTTCAGCTCTTTTTCAACAGCTGAAAAATAAAAAGACAAAATGACCTGGTTTTTGTGTCCTGGAGCAGCTATTTTGTATTTTTCTCAAAATTGCCTGATACGATTCCAGTAAAAAAAAAAATGAATGCTAATAGATAAAAACCTTAAACTTCTTTCCAAAACTCAGTTGATTTTTTCCTCAGTGTTCTGCATTTTACATTTTGAAATTCCAAAATTGATGACATGATTTTGGTTTTTTAGCCCAGAAGCTGAAAGAAGTAAGGTTAGTGTTGATTTAGCAAGTAGTGAGTTGGTAAAGGTACTCTTTGGCGAAAGCTCTGTGGGACAATTCTATCTGAGGCCCATTTGTCCATTGATGTAATATGATTCAGCTGCAATTGCAAATGGGTCATGACTGATTCCACTGAGCTGTTTTTTTTTGGGGGGGGCTACCGTTTCAAGAAAATACAGGATTTGTTGATATGTGTTAGCCTGTAATGTGGTTAACTGCACAAGCAAGCTTGACCAGCCGCATTCAGAATAATTTGTAGAGTCCTGATTTGGAAATTGCTGTATTCAGAAAGACTTTCCCACTGTCCTGACATGAAGGGGTAGAACAACCAGCCTCCTTCTGTGAGGATAAATTAATATGAAGAAAGAAGCCAGGTAACTGTGGAAACCTAGACTGAGCATTATTGTTTAATGCTTGTGTCCAGCCTCTGTGGGGGGAATTACTCAGACATTGCTTTTACTATGGCACATTCCTTATGCTCTTCAACTTAAAGGCACTTCCTTTTTCACAGGTACGGTTTTGTCACCTTGCTGCCAGCCAGCCACAGCCCCTGTGGTGATACCAGCATTTCCTTATTTATCCCAACTTCTTATGCTAGAAATTTTCTCTTGCTTCTCGAGCTTTATAGCGGAATGTATTTAGTGAAAATTAAAATGTAGACCTTTCTTAATCCCAGCTGTTAGGTGTGAGTAATTCCTCAAGTTTGAAAACAGGACTAGCACCATCATGGGCATCTGGTTCGTGTCAGAGTAGGACTGGGCATCTCCCTTGTACCCAGGCTCTCCCGTTCTCTCAGGGAGGAAGTGAATCAGGACACTTTCAACTCAGCTGCATTCTCTTCAGGAGCAGTGGCAGAGTGCTGCTCTGGGTAGCGGATGGAGGGGCGGGGCTGAGGGGGATGGGGGAAGGTTCCCAACAGGCCAGGCTCCACATTGGAGTTTGGCTCCTGGCCTCATGGGAAGGGTCGACCTAGACATGGGGCATCTAGGTTTCTAGGTCAACGCCAAAGGCCCGTGTAATCCATAGCGGAGCTGCAGTCCATGTCTAACAACATCGTGGCGCCCCAGCACGCTAGTGTCCTGTTTTGTTTTGTTTTTTGAGTTGGAGTCTCACTCTGTCGTCCAGACTGGAGTGCAGTGG
>NW_007098995.1:1367-26669 GCF_000164805.1 Carlito syrichta | reverse complement strand
CACTCACCTCAGCCTCCCAAAGGCGCGGGATCACAGGCTGAGCCACCGAGCCCGGCTAGTGTCCTATGTTTTATGGAGACTCTGGGAGCTGAATCCCCATAACATTGTTTCTAGGGAGGCGTTTACTCAGAACTCCATCTAGGCGACCTGCTAGCTTGTTCCTTAAGTTAGCTTAGTCTGCCAACCTGCCACCCTGCCAGGCCCTGCGAGAGCGTGGCCTCCTGGCCCTTGGCCCTGCAGGGCAAGCCGTCGGAAGGGAGACGGAAGCCGGCGAGCTGGCTCTCAGCCTTGTCCCCGAGTGCTGGGCGTCGGTGCCCCGTGCAGAGCCCCGGGTGCGTGAGGGGTCAACTGCTGATGCTTGACCATCTTGTCACTCTTTTCCCCACCTCAGGGTAATCCCAGCCCCTCTCCTCCGGATGGGAACGAAACCACGACCACAACCAGTGCTTTCACCATCCAGGAATATTTTGCCAAGCGGATGGCAGAGCTGAGGAACAAGTCCCAGGTCCCGGCGCCAGGGCCTGGTGCTTCTGAGAGCCGAGTGGGGTGCAGAAGGGGAAGGAAGAGGAACCGGGAGGCAACAGGCAAACACGTGGAGCCCAAGGCCGAGCAGCCTGGAAGGGAGCAGCTTGAGGGAGAAGAGAGCCCGAGAGGGGCAGCGCCCCAGGACCGCTGCGGGGACGAGAGTTCTGAGGCGTGTGCTGAGGGTGTGGCGACGTCCCCCAATGGCCAGGGTTTTATCCTGAAGTCCAAGAAAAGGAAAGGAAAGAAAAAGCTGCGACGGCCGGTAGAGGTGGCCGTGGACACCATGCTGGAAGAAATGCCGGTGGCAAAGAAGAAGAAAAAGAAGAAAGGCTCCAGATGAGCTGTCTGCAGCCAGAGCCTTCTGACCACGCACGGTCAGGCCTGCAGGTAGACAGCTCCAGCCTGAAGTCAGAGCGGAGTTAGCCGCAGGGAGTGCGGGTGCATCTGGTGGCAGGACTGCCGCGGATTGCTGAGTCTTGCCCTCTCACCACATCTTCTCCAACTTGCGTTCCCAGGAGGACTTTTTCTAGTGTTCTGAATCATGGCTCTCACAACAAATAAATTTTTGTAAGCTCTGAGCCCTTGACCATGAGTGCTTAGTCGTATTCCTAGGAATCCACGCAGCCTGTAGGTGTGCACGTGTGTCTGTCGGTCTCTGCCTGGGTTTGCTCATGGTTTCCCTCAGGAACAATGAATGGTGCTTCCTTCTGAGGACTTAGTCTAATTAAAGGATTAAGAGGCAATAGCTTGGATGTAGATAGTTCCTTTTGTTCTGTAGCCAACCATATGTTTTTGCCAAGTAGGAATTATATGATTACATTCCCAAATCAGAGAGGGGTTTTTTGGTGTGTTGTGCTGTGTTTGGTTTTGCTGGGAAAATGTTCTAATGCTCTTTTCCACTGAGTAGTGGCAGCGAGCATTTGAGGTCTCTTCTCCCCACACCACGAAGCCTCAAACGTGGACCGACTCTAGGGACCCTGTAACCTTTCAGCTCTCATAGGAGGCCTATGCTGAGTGTAGGTGGTCAGATGTGGGGGTCCTTTGAAGCCTGACCATCTACAGTGAGTTATCTACCATGGGACTATAAATATAGTAACTTAGTTATCATGGTCAGGAGGTCAGGTCCAAAGCACTGAGAGGGTAAGGTCATGAAACTAATGTCAGTCTTTAGATTGGGACTGCCTTAGGAAAGTTCTGAAAAGCATGAATATTAGGGAAACAGTCCAAGACACCTAGCAGCCCTGCTCCAACCAAGTGGTGTTGCCTTGTGATTGTGCCACCTCTGTCATGCTGGCCCATCTCCCTGGGTGCCGGCTAAACTCTCCCTGGGGGTCCACTCATGCAGCTGCAGACACTTCATGCCCGCTCAGCAACCCAAAACAAAGAGCGCGCGCGCGCACACACACACACACACACACACACACACACGAAAGATTTACAGGTCCAACCCTATCACTCTCAGCCTGTGTCCATGCCCCTGCTTTCTTTGATTTCTTTTGTTTGTTTGTTCGTTTGAGTCAGAGTATCACTCTGTCACCCAGACTGGAGTGCAGTGGCTTGCTTACAGCCACTCTATCATCAACCTGCTGGGCTCAGGAGATCCTTCTGCCTCAGCCTTCCAAGTAGCCAGAACTACAGGCACGTGCTACCATGCTTGGCTGATTTTTTTTTTAATGTAGAGACGAGGTCTCACCAAGTTGCCAAGGTTAGTCGCGAACCCCTGGGCTCAGGCAGCCCTCTCGCCCCGGCCTCGCAAAGTGCTTACAGGCTTGAGCTGCCGTGCCCGGCCCTTTGATCTCTTCATCACTTCCATTCTTCTTCATCCTTGTGCCCTTGACTTCCCTCTTTTTCTCTCTCCTCTTACTTCTGGTTCCCAGTGTTCCTATACCCCCTTTCCAGTCCCTGTGCCTGTCCTACCTTGGCAGTCTTGTGGCTGCTGGCCCTGCTTCTGGCCCACCTGTCAGCAGCCCTGGGCGAGTCGTTCTTCACTTGATTTAAAGGTTGCTGCTGGTGATAAGAACTAAAACTCACCCACACTCTGGTGATATCACCTTTTGCCCTTGATTTTAAGTCTTGAGGTCACACACGTTAGGTAGGAAACAAGGCCCCAGATTCTTGAGATGGGGGGAACGCATGAAGAACATTTGGCCTTAGTCTCTAAGGATACTGAACACTGCTGTTGTTTAAACAGACACACACCACGAAAAGATTCGTATGAATTCAGAGCCTGAGGACGAGTCTCTGAGTTTTTTTGCATCCTCCCATGTTTAGAATCCCAGGCTAACAAAGCCCCAAAGATTTCTAAAGTCACTTTTCTCCACAGAGGGCACATGCCCAAGTTATCTCTGCTTGTCCTGTCTTGTATGTGAAACCCGAGATCCACAAGGAAGTGGGAACATATGAAACCTCAAGGGAACTAACTTTGTAAAATGTATGTAAGCTGATTTTTTTTTTTTTTTTGCCTTTTGTTTGATTAGCTTTAACTGCCTGTACCAATAAAAATGAGAGCCCAGAGAAGACACCAAATTGTGTGCAGGCATGTCTAGGAGGCAGGTGAGATCCATTGAGGTCAGACGTGGGAGTGCAGGGGCTGGGTGGAGTGACCAGAGGAGGGGATGCTGAATGCTGAAGGGGTCCGGCAGTTCCTGGAGTTAGGAATCCCAAAGCAGCTGTTCCTCAAGATTGTCCGTGTGCAGCTTTTAGAGAGAATGTAGGATGTGGTGGTGGTGATTTTCCTGGACTGGAGAAAGGCCTCCCAGTGATTTTAATAATGGAGCGGTAGCCTGAGAACAAGGCTCGTGCTTGGCCAAGAGTGGATGGTGTGACCATTCACTCTGAGGGGGATGGAGACTATTTTCTCTAGACATCTTCAGCTTTCCGTTGTTTTCATGTCTCTTTTTTAGGCCACTTGGTTTTCTGGATCTAAGTGAAAGTTGTAATAATGAGACATACTCTGAGAATTGGATTTCATAGGCTTGATACTTATTAATTAACATTTTGCCTTGTGTTATTTCACCAGGTAAAAATACATCCGTTTTATAGACTTCAGTGCTTTCCTTGGTATCCTTCAGCTTTAGGAGGAAAAGTAGATTCCCAGGTGTAACGTGGCAACCCCAAAGCTGAGAGGGCTTGTGTGTAAGGTTCTTTATGTATTCCAAAGAAGTCACCTAGCGGCCCAGCAGGGAGAGACATTGGTTTATTAGAATTTACAGGAGGCACCGATGGTGGCGGGTCGGTGCAGAAAGAAACCACACTTCGGAGAAATACAGCAGTTTTAAAAGCAAGCCAAATTTCCATCCCATGTTTACAGTTACATTGATTACAGGTGCTGACCACATTGCTTCGGTCTCCTGCACCCCACGACCATTATCGGGGATATGCATATCCTTAAGAGACCAGCCTTGGCCAGAGGCTGCTCCCTGGGGGAGGGCCAATAAAAAACGAGATACCCGGGAAAGAGCCAACTTCCAAACAGTTACCTCACACCAGGAAAATATGTGTCTGCTGAAGAGGCTCTCCATGCTGTCTGCACCAGCCTTTGCTTTTCTGTTAATTTTAGGGGATTGTTGCCATTGTTACTATTACCATATAAGGTTTTATGTGCCTGGCTCTATTCCTAGCATTTTAAATAAATCAGATCACATAGTCCTCGACAGCCCAGTGAGGCAGCCGTCCTCATCGTCCCCTTTTGTGGAAGAGCCTCCTTCCATTTTCACAGCTAGGATGAGGCTGCCCCAGAGACCCAGTGATACTTCCGTCCCCTCTGTACGGTAGTCACCAACCCCTGCTCCTTTTCCTCTGCCCTAGCCCTTGCCGTGTCTGTCCACTTTGGCCTGTCTGTAGCAAGGTTCTCTGTTGGGGGTGCTCTTCCGTGCCATTGTTCCTCTTAACCGCGACTGCATTTGGTAGCAACTTGGAGTGAGAGTAATCTGTGTGCACTGTAGGAAATCCTTCCAGTCCACCACATGTTAGGAATTCACTGTGGATTTTCTTTTCCAACCTGGTCAAGAGGTTGGTGGGAAGTTGGGTAGGTCAGCTTCTTAAAACCTGTTTGCAAGTCTGTGGGAAAAGGCAGAATTTCTTCAGTTTGTAGGAAGTACTGGTGCTTGAGAAACGAAGCCCAAGTGAGCATTTGTTTCCTAGCACGGTTTGTTCCTCTGCCTCTCTCCTCCTCCACCTGTTCACCGAACGGCAGGCACACGCCGAGACCTGTTTCTTCAAAAAAAGAACGGCAGCATCAGGGAATCGGCACAATCCCTCCAGGTGATCTCAGCCCTTGGAACTACCAGCAGCGGCTGGGTTTGAGCAAGAACCTCTTCGCTTGTTCACCTTGCAGGTTCTGCAGCCGCTGCAGTTTGGAGCCTGTTGTGTGGGCGGGCGGGGCAGGGGAGGTCGGATTGGGTGCCCCGGTGTGTGATTTTTTGGTGCTCGATTATAATGAGCAAATTAGTACTGTGTCCTAATAAAGGTGATGACTAAACTCCTTGCGTACAAATAAACAGTCTGTTTAGGAAATACTGAATCTACCCAAATGACATGCCCAAAACCTTCATGGAACAAGAGGGAGGAATACGCCAGAGAAAGACAGCAGGTAACAAAGGGTGGGTGGGGACAGGGTGGCAGGTGGGGACAGGGCCATGCATGGGTTGCCCGTGTGGTGTGGGTTGTGGTGTGGGTTGTGCGGTAGGTGGGCTGATGCAAACTGCAGGGAGCTGTTTCCTCCAGTCTGAGCTGAAGCGTTGTGCAAGCATTCACAGTGAGCTTTCAAGGAAAGTGGCAGTGAATTCTTGAACTGGGGCAAGAATCTTGTGATTCGTTCTATCTGAAATTTTCTGTCTGTCTTTTCTACATCGGGATTCCTTAGGGAAAGGTGCGGGGGTGCTGAACGCATTTATTTGTTCTGAAACATTGATTCAACACCAACTTTGGGCTGCAGGCCAATTCAAGACGGAGTAACTGACTCATCACAGTCTGTCCACATGCAAGTTCTACCAACTGGTGTCATTTAGAATGGACACCATGTCCTGGAGTAGTCTCAGTATGCTTAACCCAGGACCTAGCCTCCTCCACCTGTCTAGCAAGTGTTTCTCCCTTTAGCTTTTGTGGGGCCAGTGACCAAGTGGGGCGAGCTGTGGGGAGTTCTTTGCTAGCACTCGTTATTTGACTGGAGCCTGAGGAGTGGGTCTCTACCAGAAGCTCCCTGTTAACATTTCTAACTCAGTGGTAAACAAACAAAATTCCGTGAGACGCTTTCCTCCATGGAGACTGCTCTAGGAAGGTTCTGCCTGCGCGGGGCGGCTCAAAACAGAACAGGTCTGCCGGAAGGTAGCCCTGGCCCCCTTCCCTGCCTCTTCTGCTGGCGGATCTGCTGAGGGATGGGTGTGTAAGGAATGGGGGAGGAGAGGTGGCCTCACGCCACCCACAGACCAGGGACGCCCTTGAGCCTGGACGGGACAAAAGCAGAAGTGTGGACAACGTGTGTCTCAAGTGGAGGGCTGCCGAAGGCAAAACCTGACTTCAGCCGTCACAATGTGGCGGGAGGGGTCATGAGCAGCCCAGGGTGGTCCACGGCGCCTCCGCAGACAGACACAGCCTCGCCTCCTTCCCCCTCACTTCAGACCCTTCGAGTCTTCCTCCTCCAACTCTCCTGGACCTTATGCAGTTCCCGAGTCTCTTTTTCTGACGACTCTTGGCTTTTCCTCCTCGTGCCGTCAGCTAAGTGTGAGGAGGCAGGACGCCCTGGAATGTTTTGAGTCATATGTTCTGTCCTCACCTTTCTTCTCTGTGCATACGCTCCTGGCCCATGTTTCTGCTGCTTTCTGGATGAATGGTCGGCATCCCCATCCTCCGCTAGTCTCAGTCCTTCATCCTGCAGCTCCAGCTGACCATCCCGCGGGCCCCTCGGAGTCTGTGGGTCTAAAAGTAAACGGAGCCCGTCTTTTCCAGGCTGCCTCCTGCGCCCCATCGTTGGTATCCCATGTTCTCATTCACCTGCTCTGACGTCGAGAGGCGTCATCCGCAGTTCAGCCTGATCAAGTTTCTGCCAGCAGCGCGCACTAGGTGGATCTTGCCCTCATGGAGCCCATGAGTCGGCGTCCTCCCACCCATGCCTGATCAGCGCTGCCCCACACCCCCATCCGTTCCCTCCCTAATGCTGCCTCCCTGGACCTCTGCCCCGGCTCTCCTGCCCGCAGTTTCTCTCCTGGTCTGTTCCCATGGCTCCTGCCTTTCCTTCTCGGCCCGCGAGCTTCAAGGACTACCCCAGGTGCCAGCCGCTTCTCCGGTTGTCCGGACCCAGTCCCAGAAGCAGTCGCTCCCTTTTCGGCCTTTTTGTAGTTCTCTCTGCACTCACCAAAGTCTCCTTGTATTAGAACTTTCAGAGAGAGCATTTTCCTTGTTCAACCCTCTGCCTCTGAATGTGAGGTTAACCTCTGTATTGTCATAGAGCCCCCGGGACTGTACCTTGCACGTGGCACAGGCCTCCTAAGGGAATAAAGATGAATAGATCACAGCTCGGCTGCCGCGACCACAGCCCCACTTGGGGTTCTCTTGGATCCCAACACTGCATCCAGCAGATTCGACACCTCTCTGCCCGCCTGTGTCCTGACTCGATTATGTATTCCCCTGCACTTCTCCCCTAAGGCCTTCTCATAACTGTCCCCTGGCCACTGGGACCTCAGATGACCCCTTCCTAGGGCCTCATTTTCGAGTCTCCATGGCTCAAGCAGTGACTAGGATTAAGTGAGAAGTTTCCTAGCAAAGTACCTGACGGCAGGCACTCAGTGCACTTTCCTCTCTCGCTGCACTCACATGCGAGGAGAAAATGGGAGGGAAGCCCCCAGGGGATGGTCAGGGCGATGAAGCCGCTCTGTGTGGCCCTGGAGTGGTGGACACATGTATTCGTTCAAATCCACAGAATGCATGACATGTGAGCCCTGATGTAGCTATGGACTTGGGTGATGATGACTTGTTGCTGTAGGTTCATCGATTGTGACAAATGTACCCCTGGCGGGGAGACGGTGGTGGTGGAAGACGGTGAATGTCTGGAACTGGGGGCATATGGGGATCTCTGTACCTTTTAATTTTACCGTGACCTAAAACTGCTGTAAGAAGCTCACGGCCACTTCGGCCTCGACCTGCCGGCCTCAGACGATCCTTCTGCCTCAGTCTTCCAAGTAACTGGAACTACTGGCATGCACCACCACACCCGGCTAATTTTTTTTTTTTAATTGTTGAGATGAGGTCTCACCAAGTTGCCCAGGCTGCTCTCACACCCCTGAACTCAGGCAATCCTCTCGCCTCGGCCTTCCAAAAGTTCTGGGATTACAGGCTTGAGCCACCATGCCCAGCCATAAAGTCTTTAAAAAAAAAAGTAAGTGATCCTCACCTGAAGCTGGGAAGCCCAGCCTGGTCAGGAGGGCATCTGCTTCCTCTCAGAGTAGGAGGGGCTGGCACCAGCAGTCCCTGCTCTCTGCAGAGCCGTCTCCGGGGCTCCTGAGCCACCTCGTACCTGCTCCTACTCAGGACTGACGAGCTCCAGGGTGAGAGCCAAGAAGGTGTGGCCGGGTCATCCTGGAGACAGCAGAGTCCCAGGAAGGTTTAGAGCTCACCACTGGAGGTGGTAACCTGTGAGCAGGCCCTGGGGCAGGGTAGGGAGTGGTTGCCTTGACTCAGACTGCTCAGGTGACAGGCTTCAGGGTCCTGCCCTTGCCTGGGACTCTCAGCAGCCTCCAGTCAGGCAGGTTGTTGCAATTCAGTCCAAAGAGATGACAAAATCCCGATGTGGTGGGCAAGGCACTCTTGATCTGTGATGAGGAAATGATGGAAGAGGGAGAACGCGTGGATTTGGGACACGCAAGCCAGCAGGTCTTCCAGTCAGAGGGTCCTTCCCCGTGTTCGTCCCTGAGATAAGCGATCCCCTCCTCAGCCCTGTAAGAGTGGCATTTGTGCATTCCTCATTTTATAGGTGGAAAAATAAAAGGCTGCTAAGTTCATAAAGTAGCAGGGGGATATCTACACAGCAGGCCATTTTCCTGAGTTCTGACCCCTTTTTGATGCCGAAGAGATTGTGAACACTACGTTTTATTTCTGTTTTTAGTAATTAGATTCGTCCTGCTCTCCATGTGATTTGTATATTTTGGGATATAAGATGCTTTTATACTGACTACAGTGTAATTCACAAGAGAAGAGGAGTGCAGAAGGCTCTCCACAAAGCACTGCCAGCTGTGTTCATTTAATCGTTCCACAACCCTCAAGTGGTTAGGGCTCTGTACTGGGACTCAGAATGTAGATGTGGCGAAGGTAAGGTCCCCGCCCTCAAGAGCTCTCCATTTCATTAGCTGTGTCACAAACGTTGGAAAAACAAAGCCATATGCTTCTTTGGATAGTCACAATTTGATAGATTCGGATTCAGAAGGAAGCTGTCAGTCTTAAAAGAGTTCGCAAAGCAAGGGAGGCTCGTGTCACGTCTAAGGGTGGCAACGCCCTCAGAGATGCTGCGTGGGTGTGAAGGCTCAGAGTTAGAAGGAGTTCGTGCCTGCATACTTTTTGCTCTTCAGAGGGAAGTTCAGAAGTGATGACCATGAACCCTTTTGCCAGAGCTAGGCTTTTGTGTGTTGAGTTTTGCTTCATGGATCTTGGCTTTTAGAACTGGAAGGAATCTTAGAAATCTCACCAGAGAGGTGCAAGTCAGGACAGCAATTTGATGCAGAACCATGTCAGACAGAAGAACAGAGACTGGATGGCATCCTGTGACCTCTCCCTGGGCCAGGACCTTCTGGCTGGATCCTGAGGGGAACACAACACAATCTGCTGGTTGTGACACTCCATGACTCTTGAGTTTCAGGGACCCCAGTCTCTGCATTTCTCATTCCTAGTGTTTGGCCAGAATGGTAGAAAGAGGTTCCGATGACCATGGAGGCTGGCTGATAGGTGGGTCTCATTATCAATGTTAATCTCTTGTTGATCTGGATGACTTATAGGCATTTCTCATTTATTTTCAGAGCAACCTATAAGTAATTCTGATTACTTTGATTCTGGGTGTGGAAAAAATGACAGCTTGATTGACATTTTCTCAAGGTCACACAGCTAGCAAACAGCCAGACCAGGACTGGAGCCTACATCTGCCTGACTCCAAGGCGCCCACTGTTTCTTCCATGCTACAGAGCCTCCTGGCTATTCCCTGTGGATGTATTTGGGGAAGAAAGCACAATGTATTCATCATTCAAGACTTAGCTCAGCAGCCACTGCTTCCCTGACCTTCCAGTCTGGTTGGATATCTCTCTGCTGCAACTTTTAGTGTTGGATGAATGCCTGTCCCAGGAGAAGCTTTCTCCAGTATGTTTCCAACACCCAGCACTATCTACTTCCTGATACATGTTTAAGAAATATTTTTCTAGTAAATAAACGATGGATTGAATGAGTGTGTAAGTGGTTTCCTCTTATTCCCACATTTCTCTGTATTTTTAGAAAGCGTAGCATTTCAGGATAGTAAGTGGACAACTGAAGGGCAAAGAAATCTGTCGACTGCCCACGATGGAATTTATAAAATCATGTTATTTAAAGTATAATTTACAAACAATAGAATCCACCAATATTAAATGTGCAATTTGATGAGTTTTGATAAGCAGATACAGTTGTGTGATGACCACACTTTTGTGGTGTAGAATATTTCCATCCAATAATTTTCCTCAAGACCCTTCAGCCAGCCCCCTCACCCCCATGCCCTGGCCCCTTGGCAACCACTGATCTGCTCCTTATCACTATAGCTTTATTATCTCACATAAATAGAATCATCCCAACTTAGCATAATGCTTTTGAGAGTCACTAGTATTTACCAATAGTTTGTTCATTTTTATGGCTAAGTAGATTCTATATGGATAGACAACAACTTGCCTATATACCAGTTGATGAGCTTTTGGGGGTTTTTCTTTGTGCATAAAGCATCTATAAACACACTCAAATACAAGTCCTTATTTGGGCATATACTTTCATTTCTCCTGGGAAAATACCTAGGGGTGGAAAGTTTGAGTCATATGATGAATATTTGTTTAATTTTAAAACTGCCAAACAATTTTCCAAAGGGTACCACTTTCCATTCCCACAAGCAGTCTGTGAGAGTTCTGTGTACTCTGCATCCTCACCAGCACTTGATATTAATCTCTTAAATGCTAGCCATGCTAATGTATAGTGGTATCTCATTTTGGTTTTAATTTGAATTTTCTTCTGCTAATAACGTTGAACATCTTTTTATATTCTTATTAACCATTCATGTGTTTTCTTTTGTAAAGTGTCCAAATGTTTTGCCCGCATTTTCTTTCTTTTTTAAAAATTATTTATTATAAAGATGTGGGGTACAATTAAGGGTTAGGTATATAAACATTGATCATGCAGGTACCCTACATTTTCATTGCATCTTATTATTGAGTTGTAAGATGTCTACATAGAAATCTACCCACAGAACCTCCTTGAACTAATAATGGAGTTTAGCCAACTCACAAGATACAAGAGCAACACCCATATTTTTAATACTTTAATCAACTATTGAAAATTCAAAGCACAATACTGTTTACATTCCCCTTTAAAAAGATTTAATACTGGGGACTTAAAAAAAAAATGGCAGGCTAGGAAGCTCCAGGCCCTTATTCTCCCATAAAATGTTAAATAAACAACTGCAGATCAATTGAAATTACTATATAGGAGCTCTAGAAACCAATAGAAGTTCTACAACCAATTGACTACAAGTCAGGATGAAAGCCACACTCAGAATGGTAGAAAATTTCATGGTGTTTTTAATTGCCCATGCCTTACTCATGTGGTGATGGCTGGAGGAACAGGCCCAATTCCCAGTTCTCTCCCTTGACCAAATAGAGCTTAGTGGAAATTGTTTGCATCTCGCTGGCCTGTGGGCTGCCCAAAGAGCTAGTATCTGTCCCACCTGACTCAGAGCTCAGATGGAATGGTAGCATAGTTTATATTTTAGGCAGGAAGCCTCAGCAGGAAGCAGTAGGCACCATGGTGCATGAAAACTGCAGGGACCTACAGATCTGAAGATGACTGGAGGCAAGAGATTGTGGGCAGAGGAATACAACAGAACATCCAAGGCCCTAGGAAGAAGCAGGGGTGAGACTCTTTGGAAATTGAGACATTTGAAAGTAGCCAAGAGAAACGGGGGGAAATATATACACACAAGTCCAGACAGGATGCATGTCCAGAAGACCTAAGAAGCCTCTGATCCCTTGCCCTGGGCTGATATCCAGGCTCAGGGCCTTGCTGATGAATAAAGGTCTCTTATGCCAGTCTTCAAAAATGGGAGGAGGTAGCTGTTTTTCCAAATGTCCATTTTTCAACAAAAGATTATAAGGCATACAAAGAAGCAGGGAAACATGATCTATTCAAAGGAACAAAATAAACCTCCAAAAACAGTCACTGAAGCAGCACACAGACTTATTAGACAAAAGCTTTAAGTGACCGTATTAAATATGCTTATGGGGCTAAAGGAAAGCATAGACAAAAAACTAAAGGGAATCAGGAAACCTTTATATGAACAATAGGAAATAAACAAGGAAATAAAAGGAATATAAACAAGGAGATATAGATTATATATTTAAAAAAGAAGCAAAAATCTGGAGCTGAAAAATACATGAAGTGAATTTAAAAATTCACTAAAGATGCTACTCTGCAACCTAGAGCAAGAAGAAGATAAAAGCCGTGAGCTTGAAGACCAGTCATTTGCCATTGTCAAGTCCGAGGAGCCAAAGGAAAAAAGAATGATTAAAAAAAAGTGAACAGAGCCTAAGGGACTTATGGGACATGAACAAGTAGACCAGTATACACATTATGGGATTCAAAAAGGAAAAGAGAGAAGGGAATAGATTATTGGAAGAAATAATCTGAAAACATCTCAGTTTTAAGGAAATACACATAGATATGTAAATCCAAGAAAATAGAAAAAAATGGGATAAACCCCAAGGGACCCATGCCAAGATACAGCATAACTAAGCTGTTAAAAAAGCAAAGACAAAGCGAATCTTGAAAGCAGCAAGAAAATTATAACTCATAGTGTACAAGGGGTCCTCAATAAGATTACCAGTGGACTTCTTAGCACAAACTTTACAAGCCAAAAGGCAGTGGGATGGTATATTTTAAGTTATGAAGGGGGAAAAGAAAACCACCTGTCAACCAAGAATTCTATACCTGGCAAAACTATCCTTCAAAAATGAGGGTGAAATTAAGACATTTCCAGACCTGCCTTACAGTAAATCCTAGAAGGAGTCCTAAGAGTTGAAATATAAGGAAGATAGATAGTAACTTAAAGCTGTATGAATTATAAAGATCTCTAAAAGATAACACATGGAAAAATATTTTTAACAACAAATATAAAGAAATAATTTTTAATCTTGGTTTGTGACTCCACTTTTTGTTTTCTACAGAATTGGAGAGACAAGTTTACTAAAACATACACTAATATTAAGAGATGCAAAATATATACAGATGTATGTTGTGATACCAGAAATATAAAGAGGTGAAGGTGACAGAGGGAAGACCTAAAAAGGCATAGAGATTTTGTGAGTTATTGAAGTCGTTAGTAGCAACTTAAGGTAGAACGTCATAACTTTAGGATGATATTTTTGATTTCTGTGATAGCCACAAAGAAGATGTCTATAGAATATACACAAAAGGAAATGAAACAGAAGCAATACATGTTATCACTAAAAGTCAGTACAACAGAAGGCAGTAATGGAAGAAATGAGGCCCAAAAGAGATATGAGACATACAGAAAACAACAAAATGGCAAAAGTGCTTCCCTATCAGAAATTGCCTCAACTGTAAGTGGATTAAATTCTCTAGTCAAAAAACATAGGATGGTAGAATGAATTTAAAAGAAAAAAATAGGATCCAACTCTATGCTGTCTTCAAGAAGCACACTTTAGAGCTAATGACGCTTTAGAGTAGTACTAGTTTGAAAGTGAAAGGATGAAAAAAGATGCTTCATGCAAATAGTAACCAAAAGAAGGCAGAAGTGGCTATAACAATATCAAATGAATAGTTTTTAAGTCAAAAACTACCAGAAAAGACAAAGAAGGACATTGTGTAATAATAAGAGGGTCAATTCACCAAGAGAATGCAACAATTATATATATACCAAGCATCAGAGCTCCAAATATATGTGAAGCAAACAGACAGAATTGAAGGAAGAAATAGCCCTATGATAATAGTAGGAGACTTCAATAGCCACTTTCAATAATGTATGAAACAACCAGACAGAAGATCAATAAGGAAACAGATGATTTGAACAACGCTATAGGCCAATTAGATCTAACAGACATCACAGATCACTCCACCCAATATCAACAGAAATATTTTTCTCAAGTACACATGAAACATTCTCCAGGAAAGAGTGTGTTTTATGCCACACAACAAGCCTTAATAAATTTTAAAAGATTGAAATCATATAAAGTATCTCTTCTGAACACAATGGAATGAAACTTGAAGTCAACAGCAAAAGAAAAACTGGAAAATTCACAAATATACAGAAATTAAACAACACATGCTTAAATGGCTAATGGGTCAAAGAAGAAATCACACGGGAAATCTTAAAATATATTGAGACAAAGATGAAAACAACATATAAAAATGTATCAGATGCAGAAAAATGTATAAAGAGGAAAATTTATAGCTTTAAGTGCTTACATTAAAAAAGAAGAAAGGTCTCAAGTTAACACCCTGATTCTACACCTTACAATCTAGAAGAAGAACAAACTAAACCCAAAACAGCAGGAAGGAAGGAAATAAAAAAGATTGGCGCAGAAATAAATAAAAGAGAATAGAAAAGCAACAGAGAAAATCAACAAAACCAAGAGTCGGTTCCTAGAAAATACCAACAAAACTGACAAACCTTTAGCTATGTTGACTAAGGGAAAAGAGATAAAACTCAAATAATTAAATCAGAAATGAAGAGGGGCTTTACCACCAACCTCATGGAAATAAAGGATTATAAGAGAGTACTATGGGCAAATGTACAACAACAAATTGGATAACCTGGATGAAATGAGTAAAGTCCTAAAAATACACAAACTACACAATCCAGAATCTGAAGAAATAGAAAATCTGAATGGAGCTACAACTAGTAAGGAGGTTGAATTAATAACCATAATCCTCAATGGCCAGGACCAGATTATTTCACTGATGACTTCTATCAGGCCTTTAAAGAATTATACCAAATCTTCTAAAACATCTCTAAAGATTGGGGGGCGGGGGAACACTTCCAAACTCATTCTATGGGGTTGACATTACCCTGACACCAAAACTAGACAAGGAAAAAACTATAGACTAGCATTCCTTATTAATATAGATGCATAAATTCTCAGCTAGCAATCCAAATTTATCAGAATATTATACTACTAGCCAGGAATGGTAGCATGCGCTTGCAGTCCTAGCTACTTGTGCATCTGAGGCAGGAGGATCACTTGAGTTTAGGAGTTTGAGGCTGTAGTATGCTATGAGTGTATCTGTGAATGGCCACTGCATTCCAGTCTGGGCAATGCAGTGAGATCGTATCTCTAAAAAATAAAAATAAAATATTAGCAAACTGAATTCAATAGGATATTGAAAGAATTATATGCCATGACCAAATAGGATTGATTCCTGAAGTCAAAGAATTTTTTAATGTGTAAAATCAATGTAAGGCATTAACAGAGGGAAGAAAAGCACATAATCATTTCAACTGATGCAAAAATATTTGATGAAATTTAAAACTATTCTTGATTTTTTAAAAAACCAAAACAAACTAGGAGTAAAAAGAAACTACTTCAACATACTAACAGCCCAATATACCACAGCCAATGTCATAAGACTAGACGCTTTTCTTCCAAGATCAGGAGCAATACAAGGATAGCCACTCTCACAACTTCTATTCCACATAGTACTAGAAGGTGTACCCAGAGCAATTAGTCAAGAAAAAGAAATAAAAAGCATTCAAATTGGAAAGAAAGATGTAAAGCGATCTCTGTTCACAGATGACATGATCTTATATATAGAAACTACCCCCCACCACATACAAAAAGACATCTACAACTAAAATTAATTCAGTAGAGTGGCAGAATACAAAATCAACGTGCAAAAACCAGTTGCATTTCTGTTTCCTTACAATGAACAATCGAAAGATGAAATTAAGAAAACAGCCATTTACAACAGTATCTAAAGACTAAGATACTCAGGAATAAATTTAACCAAGGAGATGAAAGATTTGAACAATGAAAACTACAACATGTTACTGGAAAAAATTAAAGACACAGATTAGTGGAAAGACACCCCATATTCATGTTATCGGAAACCACCCAAACCAATGTACCCAAAACAATGTACAGATCGATGCAATCTTTATCAAAATCCCAATGTCCACTTTTTTTTTCAGAAATAGAAAAATCTATACTAAAATTTGTATGAAATCTCTACAATCCTTGAATAGCCAAAATATAAATAGTCTTAAAGTAGTTAAATTCATAAAGACAGAAAGTAGAATGGTAGTTGCCAGGGGTCAGGAAAACAGAGGAATGAGGAATTGCTTACTGGGTGTAGAGTTTTAGTTTGGGAAGAGGAAAGAGTTCTGGAGATGGATAGTAGTGATGGTTGCACAGCAGTGTGAATGCACATCATGCCACCGAGCTATACACTTAAAATGGCTAAGATGATAAATTTTATATTCTGTGTATTTTACCTCAGTAAAAAGTAAATACTTAGCTAGAAGCCTAACACAACATGAACAGAATCTGCTGTTGAAAACTAAAAAATGCCTTTCACGTGCTTGTCATCTGTGTATCCTCTTTGCTGAGATATCTGTTCAGATCTTTGGCCCATTTTTAAGTCAATTGTTCATTTTTTTATTGTTGAGTTTTAAGAGTTTTTTTGTATATTTTGGATAACAGTCCCCTATCAGATCAGGTATGTCTTTTGCGAATATTTTCTCCCAGTCTGTGTCATCTTCTCATTTTCCTGGCATTATTTTTCTCAGAGCAGAGGTTTTTAATTTTAATGAAGTCCAACTTAGTAATTTGTTTATTTATAGATTGTACCTTGGTATTGTCTCCAAAACGCCATCACCAAACCCAAGGTCACCTGGGTTTTCTCCTGTGTCACCTTTTTTAAGATTTATGATTTTGTGTTTTATATATAGGTCTGTGATACGTGTTGAGTCAATTTTTGTGAAGGATGTGAATATCTTTAGATTCAGTTTTTTGTTGTTTATTTTACATGTGGCGGCCCAGCTGTTTTAGCACTACTGAAAAGACTTTCTTTTCTTTATGGCTGTTGGACTTTGTCAAATGCTTTTTCTGCTTCTGTTGTTATTTCATTTAGGTCATCACATTTGTGGGTACAGAGTTATTTATAATATTCTTTTATTATGCTTTTAATGTCTACGGGATTCACAGTGATGTCCCCTCCTTCATTTCTGATACTTGTGTCTCCTCTGCTTTTTCTTAGCCCAGGTAGGGATTTGTCAACTTTATTGATCTTTTCAAAAAACCAACTTTGAGTTTCAATGATTTTTTTAATTGATGTCTTGTTTTCAATTTCATTGATTTCTGCTTTAATATTTACCGTTTATTTTCTTCTGCTTAGGTTGAATTTAATTTACTCCTCTTTTTCTAGTTACCTAAGGTATAAGCTTACATTATGAACTTTAGGACTTTCTTTTTATATGCATTCAATGTTATAAATTCTTGTGCACTGTTTTCTCTACATTTCACAAACCTGGACAAATTATATTTTCATCTTTGCTTAGTGCAAAATATTTTAAATTTTTAATGAGATTTATTTTTTGATTCCTGAGTTATTTAGAAGCACAGTGTTTAATATCTAAGTATCAGCCGGGCTCGGTGGCTCAGCCTGTAATCCCACGCCTTTGGGAGGCTGAGGTGAGTGGATTGCCTGAGCCCGCGGGTTCGAGACCCGCCTGGGCAACTTGGCGAGACCTCATCTCTACAATAAATAAAAAAAAAATTAGCTGGGCGTGGTAGCGTGGGCCTGTAGTTCCAGCTTCTTGGAAGGCTGAGGTGGAAGGATCGCCAGAGCCCAGCAGGTTGAGGCTGCGGTGGCCGTGAGCGGCCACTGCACTCCAGTCTGGGCGACAGAGTGAGTCTCCAACTCAAAAATAAATAAATAAGTAAATATATATATATATATATCTAAGTATCTGGAGATTTTCTGTTATGGGTTTCTAGTTTAATTCCATGATAGTCTGAGAGTGTCCATTACATGGTTTCCATTTTTAAAAAATTTGTCTAAGTGTGTTTTATGGCCTAAAATGTAGTCTGTCTTGGTGAATGTTCCATGTGAGTTGAGAAAATTGTACATTCTTCTGTTTTAGGGGAAGTAATAGATACATGTCAGTTATATCTAGTTAACCGTTGGGTTCAGCAGCCCTCCTGCCTTGGCCTCCCAGAGCCCTGGGATTACAGATGTGAGCCTCCTCACCAGCCTAGACGGGATTTCTTTAAACCACCATAGAACCATATAGTTGAGTCTTGCTTTTTAAATCCAATCTCGCAATTTCTGCTTTTAAAATAAAATATTGAGACCAATAAATATTTAACGTGATCATAAGTATGGAGGCGTTTTAGTCTAACGTCACACCATTTGTTTTCTATTTGTCCCATCTGTTCTTTGCTTCCATTTTATTTTTGTTTTTCTGTCTAGGATAAATTATATTAATTAATTTTTTTATGACTCAATTTTATGTACATTAATGGCCTATTAGCTCTTTTTGTTTTTAAATGGTTGTTCTAGAGTTTCCAGCATATGTCTTTAACTGGTTGCAGTCTATTGTCGAATGTTATACCACTTCCCATATACTGCAAGGACCTTGCAATGGTATCTTTTCATTTCCTTCCTCCTGGTCTTTGTGCTGTTGTTATCATAACATTTTACTCCTGTGTGTGCTATAAATTCAGTATATTATTTTTCTTTAAACAATCAATTATATTTCAAACAAATTTCAAAAATAGAAAAAAAAGTATTTTATGTTTACCTGCACATTACCGCTCCTTTGTGTGGATCCAGATTTCCATCTGATATTACTATTCTTTGCCTGAAGGACTTCCCTCAACATTTTTTTTTTTTTTTTGAGCTGGAGTCTCACTCTGTTGCCCAGGCTGGATGGAGTGCAGTGGCACGCTCATGGCCACCTCAGCCTTACCCACTGATGGCTGGCGATCATTCCACCTCAGCCTTCCAATTTTTTTCTTTATTAATTGTAGAGACGAGGTCTTGCCAAGTTGCCCAGGCTGGTCTCAAATCTGTGGGCTCAGGCAATCCACTTGCCTTGGCCTCCCAAAGTGCTGGAATTATAGGCTGAGCCACCGAACCCGGCCTTTTTTTAAATTGGAGTCTCACTCTTTCACCCAGGCTGGAGTGTAGTGGCATAATCATAGCTCACCACAGCCTGGATTTCCTTAACTAAGGACCACCCCAGTCTCCCAAGTAGCTGGGACTACAGGCACATGCCACCATACCTGGCTAATATTTTTTTGCAGAATGGGGTCTTGCTATGTTGCCCAGGTTGGCCTCCCCAAGTGCTAGGATGACAGGTGTAGGCCACTGCTCCCGCCCCTTCAACATTTTTTTATAATGCTGAGCTGCCGATGAATTCACTCAGCTTTTGTGTGTTCGAAAAGTTCTGATTTTACTTATTTAAAATATGATTTTGCTGGGCATAAAATTCTAAGTTGAGAGTTTACTTTTCTTCCTTAGTAGTTTTAAAAATATCCCATTGAATTCTGGATTGCATAGTTTCTGGCACAAAGTCTAGTATAATTCATATTTTTGCTCCTCTGTATGTAATATGTCCTTTTTCCTCTAGTTTAAGATCTTCATAAATGTGATTGTTATGTGTCTTAGTAGGGTTTCCTTATGTTTCTTCTGACTGAAGATTGTTGGGCGTTTTGGATCTGTGGGTTTATAGTTTCTATTACATTCAGAAGCTCTTGAGCCATTATTTTTTCGGACTTTAATTACTTTTATGTTAGTCTACTTAACATTGTTTCTCACAGGTTATTGCTTCTGTGCTTATTTTCAATCTTTTTTCTTCCGCTTTTCATTTTGGGTAGTTGATATTGGCATGTTTCTTGCTTACTAGTATTTCCTTTTGCAATGTCTAATCTTCTGTTAGTTCTATATAGAGTATTTTGTATTTCAAATATTGTAAATTCCATCTTTCAAATTTTGATTTGGACCATTATTAAATCTTTTACCTCTTGTCTTCGAGAATCATGATCTTGATTTCCTCTGCCTGCTTGAACACATGGAATATGTTTTAAATAGCTCTTTGAACGTCCTTCTCTGCTAGTTCCTTCATCTTTGTCACTCCTGGTGCTGTTTCTATTGATTGGTTTTTATCCTGGTGGTGGGTTGTATTTCCCCGGGTGTGTGTGTGTGTGTGTGTGTGTGTGTGTGTGTGTGTATTTCTAACCAGGCAGTAGTCTCCTGAGGACACTACCCGATCTCCCATGTCTTAGAAGCCTTCCCATCTTCGCCTTTTGTCCTTCTGTGAGCTCAGGAGATGGTTCTACAAGCCTTTTTTTCCAGTGGCTCCACAGCTGTAGTGCTTTTCTCATACAATGAACAGATCGGTGCTCAGCCAAAGATTCCAGGAGGCCCCTCTCCAGATCTCTGAAGCTTCCCTCTGTGCCTTGTCTTCTTCTCTGCTCTGTCCTCCCTGAGCTCAGAGCTCTGTCTCCTCAACTCAACCAGGCCCCTGGTCTGTGTTTCGGGTCTTTCCCCGTGCTGTGGCCCGGAAACCTCCAGCCAGCAGTGAAGGGTATTTGGGCCTCCACCTCAAACTTGCTTCTGTTTCCCAGAATTACCATCTCCGTGTCTGTTGTGCAGTGTCTGAAAACCCCTTCCATATATTTTGTCTAGTTTTGTTGGTGCTTAAAGTGGGAGAGTAAATCTGGTCCCTGTTATTCCATTATAGGCAGAAGAGGAATTTTCTATAATTTAAAAGTCACTTTCTTGCACGTGATACTGTTTGTGTGGATTCAGCCTCATTTCATTCAAGTCCCAAATCCCATGGAGAATTAAGCAATGAACAGTATTTTGGAGGAAGCCTTGAATGGAGACATTTTTTGCCAAGGCTGCCACTTACCAGCTGTCATTTAATTTTTGTGACCCTCAGTTTCTCATCTGCAAAATCAGGGTGATAATTGGATACCCTCTACAGTATGTGAGGATGAAATGAGACAGGATGTGTAAGAGCACCTTAAAGACTGTGTCTGGGCAACCCCTTAGGGTCCCCTCCACTGTGGGAGCTTTTCTGTCCTCTCAATAAATCCTGCTTTCTAGGAAAAAAAAAAAAAAAGATTGTGTCTGCACAGGTAAGCCAGACCGGTCCGTGCTGCCTCACAGTGTGTTGACTGGACCCAGCGTCGGAAGTGCTGGGCGACCTGACTGTGTTGAAAACCCAGCTGAAGAAGAGCTTCGAAACCATTTTCTCTACCCGCACTCACATTCTTTTCAAAACACCCTCCTCAGCCACCTCCAGTCAAACCTCACAGACTCCGCTTCCAAGTGTCGGTCCATGATCCCTTCAGCCTTTTTCCAGATACAGCTTCAGTGTCCAAATCTAGCCCTTTAAGTTGCTTTATGACTCTGAGCTTGTCTTGTGCCTCTCTCTGCATGATCCATCTGAAAAGTTAAATTACAATAATCCTATTTTCATTTGTTTCTTTGGAGAAACTTTGAAAAACCTTTTTTAAAATTTTATTTTGTTTTATTTTGAGTTGAAGTCTCACTCTGTCGCCCAGGCTGGAGGGCAGTGGCATGCTCCCGGCCACTGCAGCCTCGACCTGCTGGGCTCCGGCGATCCTTCCGCCTCAGCCTTCCAAGTAGCTGGAACTACAGGCCCGCGCTACCACGCCCAGCTAATTTTTTTTTTATTTATTGTAGAGATGAGGTCTCGCCAAGTTGCCCAGGCGGGTCTCGAACCCGCGGGCTCAGGCAATTCACTCACCTCAACTTCCCAAAGGCGCGGGATTACAGGCTGAGCCACCGAGCCCGGCGGAAAAACCTTTTAAAGGAATGGCACTGTGTAAGTTTTTTTTTAAGGTGCACAGAAGGAAGTCGTATAGAAGAGAGCAACACACTTCTCCGCCGTGACACTGGCCTTGCGTGGGAAGTCTTCTGAGTTACTTAATTACGCTGTCAGCCCCACACCTCCAGTGTCCTCACTCCCGCCATCTCACTCAGGCACAGCCTTATGGTGGTTTCCAAACATGGCCACAGTTCTTCGACACCCCATCTTGAGAGGTGAGCGCCCGTGTCCCCCTTCCATCTAGCCAGATTCGTGACTAATTTTGACCAATATAGTATTAGTCAGAGGGGATGTTGTGTGACTTCTGAGCCTAAGTGCTGAAAGGCCAAGCAACTTTTGGCTTGCGTATGGGAGCACACATTCTCCCTGAGAGCTCTGAGTTGACATGGAAGAAGACTGACTCTGAGGCCACCGCGTAGAAGGAAGCCAACACCACATGGAGAAGCCACGTATCAACCTTCCAGGCTGCAGTCCCAGCCCACCCTTTGACTGATTCCAGCCCCGGTGCAAGACTTGTGGGTGAAGAAGTTTCCAGATTATTCTAGCTCCTGGCCATTCAAGTGGCTTCCAGCCATTCGTGTCTTTCCAGCTGAGACCTCAGACAGGAAAGCAGACACAAGCCATCCTCAAATGTTCTATTCGTGCACAATGTTTCAAAACAGCGACATTCAGTCCTACTCTAAGGGAACTCCCAACTTAGTGGCAGGGGACCTTGAACTATTAGGGCTAGTGACATTCTGTTTCATGGCCTGAGTACTGCCTCTGCAGGTGTGTTAACTTTGTGAAGACATGATGCACGTCTCTCTAGGAATGCTATATTTCAAGGAATATTTTATTTAGCAAAAGCAGTCATTTGAAATCCACCCATCAAAGCAACCTCATATGCTAAACAAATAAGTGTCTTCACCTTCTCACACCAGAATTGCTGACTGATGACAGAATTCTCCATGATGAGATCTCTATCAGTGCTGCTTCCTGACATCAGTCACTAGCTTGATCCCATTTACCCAGAAGTCAGACGTGTGTGTGTACCATGGCCTAAGAAAAGACTTCTCTTCCCTGTTGTGTCATTGTAGGAGTTTTCCAGTGAGTTTCACTTCTTCCTCACAGGCATTTGAGAAGAGGAGGCAATAGGCTGAAGAGAAAGAAATGTGTCCCCTTGAACCAACTGTTCGTTTTTTCTTGTCAGTTGTTCATTTCTCTATTGAAATTTGTCTGAAAGTCTAGCTTCTGACCAATTAAAGATCACTTCTGGGCAGTAATCTGACATATGGGCTCGTTTAAAGGAAACCTGATAACTGTTCAGAGTGGAATGTAGAAAAAGCTTGTTCTTGGCTTGGAACTCCCGGGCCCCTCAGTGCCAGGGAGAAAGAAACATGATCACAGAAGCACCACCAAGCTTCTCTGGATGCTGCTCGAGAGTGCACAGAGCTCCATCCCTCAGACCTCCGTGAGGGTCCACACCTGTGGCTTAGCCAGGCAAGTGGCTTGCTCAAACCTGCACAGCCAGAGGTGGCAGGTCAGGCCGGACGTGTGGCTTCTGCCTGCGAGTCAGTGCAGTTCCCCCTGTGGAGTCTCCAGACCTCCTGGGAGATGTGATGCACCAGAGACATGGGAAGCTTCTGTGGCCACCAGGGCCCTCTGCTCTGGGGAACCCCAAGAACACGTGGGTGGCTGCACTTCAGCGTTTTGGTACTACGAAGCCATCCTTACAAAAGAGCTTTGATGTCAGAAGGGGTCTGCACCACCCACATTCACTGGCAACCTAGTCTGGAAACAATATTCCTTTTTCGCTCGCTTGGGGTGGAAAAGCCGTGGAACTGAGCTCCAGTGATACTACCGGTGGGAGTGTCCTTGTGTTCGGCCGGCTTTGGATGGCTCCGTTCAGCTTCCAGGAACGTCTTAACTCCTGGCTTGTCGTAATCCCCGAAAGTTATTCTGAATTGGGAACTTGGATAGATTTCTCCTGAATAACTGGAAAGATGCCTGTGGGCTAAAAAAACAGGAGCTCGGGTGCAGCATCCTGCAGGGACGTGGGGGCTTCTGATCGCAGGACCCCGCGCGTGGGCGTGGGGAGCCGCCGGCAGGCAGGCAGGCAGGCCTGGCCTCTCCAGCGGGGCCCAGCCCGTGGCCAGAAGGGCCTGCCCGTCTGCCTGTCATGTCACCTCGTTCAGGACACGCCTTGAACTTCAGGCGCCCTTGGGATGCTGAAGGTGCTGTGGAGCTTGGGGCGCTCAGACTGGCTCCAGGGCCAGGGGAGTCGCCAGGCCCGTCAGAAGAAGCCCTTCCCTCGGGCCGGGTCCGGAGGGGGCGTCCCGGGGCCTCCTCAGGCGGGCAGCGGCCGAGCGGCCGAG
Organism: Carlito syrichta; assembly: GCF_000164805.1. Classification (NCBI taxonomy): domain Eukaryota; kingdom Metazoa; phylum Chordata; class Mammalia; order Primates; family Tarsiidae; genus Carlito; species Carlito syrichta. The sequence goes on along the minus strand of NW_007098995.1, from coordinate 2,702 downwards.
GCGTGGGGGCCGGAGCTGCGCGCTGGGGTCCCGCAGCCTCGCCTGCTCGGCCTGGGGAAGGGCCCCGTCCTGAAACCCTTGGCCGCGTGAGGGCGGGGACCCGCGGCGAATGGGAACCGGCGTTGCCGAGCCGGCGACCGAGGTCAGACGGACCGGCGGGGCACAGATGGCGAGGGTGAGGGTTCCCACCGCCCGGCGGGCGCGAGGGACCGCGGGCGGCCGCGGAGCGCCGCACTCGCAGGCGACCTGCACGCGCGGCCCGAGCGCGGCGCCCAGGCGCTGCTGCGTCGGCCGCGGCTGGCTCCGAGCTCGGGTGCGCAGCGGCTTCGGTCCCCGCTCCTCGCCTCCCCTTCCCCCGGGCCTCGAAGAGCCTCGTGGTAAGAACGGCTCCGGGACGGGGAGCCTCCGCCCTTCTAAATGCATTTGTACAAATTTCACCCACGCGTGGTCTTATATTACAGCTCATCAAAATATGTGCGGAGCTTTACAGACACAGGGTCAGCAACCTTGTATCATCCCGGTTTACAGGTGAGGCGGCCGAGGCAGAGATCAGATCAAGAGGTCGTCGCAGCGCAAGCAGGGAGCGCGAGTCGGACTTGGGGTTTCTGAGTCCTGTGTCCCTGGAAACCTGCGCCCCAGAAACCAGAGGGACGGGAAGGGGGAAGAAGGAGGGAGGGGGCGAAGGAGAAGAAAGAAAAAGTCATCTGAGAGGGGCCCAGAGCAGAGCTCCGTTGCACACGCGAGAGGGTCGGGCTCCCGCGCGCGGGTCCCGTGCGCCCGGCGTCGTCACCCCGGACCCGCCTCTGCCACTGCTCCTGACGTCCGCAAAACCTCTGTACCGTCTATACCCTCCGCTACTTTATTGCTTACTCCTTTATTTTCATCCATTACTTTTAGCTTTTCAAAAAATTGTGCATTGATAACTCTTTTCCACAATATGCAAATGCAGATAACCCCTCTACATTAAACATAATACTTTGTACATCTAGAAATAATACATGCCATATAACTGAAGTTTTAAAGCATGAGTATTGATTTCATTCAAATAACTTATCGTAATCATAAAGTTTCCCCCCCACACTACTTATTGGAAGGGTAAACTATTGTTTTTATAGGTGTAGTAAATCTGGAAATTTGTTCAGAAATATCTTAAGCAATTTTCAAATTTTCTCCTGTTTCACAGAAAATAAATAAAAGCTATTCCCCTGAATTTCTTTTAGGTGATTTTCTTTTGACTGTCTTTTCATCAGTCTAAAATGCTTTTTCTGTCATGTGTTTGTGCTGGGAATTGGGTATGACAATGGTTTCAAGTCTGACTGTAATTTGGTTCACTTA
>NW_007098995.1:778-1347 GCF_000164805.1 Carlito syrichta | reverse complement strand
CCCGCAGGCCGCGCGGCCCGCCCGCGAGGCAGCCTCCCTCCGGGGTCGCCTCCGCGGAGCCCCGCTCCGGGGAGGCTCTCGATGAGTATCTTCAAGTTGGAGGCCAGGATCTAGCCAAGCCCGCCGCGCTTTGTGCAGCTGCGCGTGTCCAAGCCATACTGGCGCCCCACTTATTCGCTCGCTCCCTCGGCGGTTCTGGAGCGCCCACTGGGTGCTGCGCTGATGGGAGGGCACAGAACAGCCCTCCTCGCCACGGCAGGGCGAGTGGGAGCTGTGGCCGCGAGGACGCGCTCGGCGGTGAGCGCCCGGCTTGCGGCCCGGAATCGCGCGCGGGCTGGGCGCGCGGCGGGGTCTACCCCGGGGCCGGGGGTCTGGGGGAAGACCAGGGTCGCACCAAAGCCAGAGGGGCAGTGGGAGGACGGGACGGCCAGTCAGAGGAGAAAAGAGGAAACAGAAAAAGAAAATTCCGGAGAGAAGAGACCCGGCCGGGAGCCTGGCCTGGAGGCGGGGCTGGGGCTAGAGAAACCAGGAGGCGGCAACCCGGAGCGACAGCCAGAGCCAGGCGGCGG
>NW_007098995.1:0-758 GCF_000164805.1 Carlito syrichta | reverse complement strand
GCAGCGCCCCACGGCCCGACACGGGCCTCCGTCCCAGGGAGAACCACTCCGACTTGGGGCTTTTTCCAGGTGACTATCTGGGACAGGGACCGCTGGACACGGCCTAGGCCTCGAGGGGAGGGAAGCCTGCCTAGGCGGGGACACACTCTGCAAACCGCTCCCTCGTCCCGCCGTCCGCTTTCCGCTCTTCAAGGGTCGCCCTCACCCTCGCCGCGACGCGGGAGCAGCGGGTGGGCGCCGGAGGCCCAGGGGCTGCCACTGCCTCCTGGCCAGAGGGGGGGCGGCGAGCGGCCGGTTTGGTTGCGCGTTCTCGGATGACAAGGATCCCAGGCCTAGAAGTTCAAATTAGGACGTAAATACGGCCCCGGCCCAGGGCTAGCCGCCGCCGGCCCGCCACACGCTGGGTGCCAGGCGTCGGCCCGCGCGGGGACACCGGACTCCGGACTCGCGCCTGCAGGCTTTGTGACCAGAGTCGCACGAACCCGAGACATCGGGCCGGAGAGTTTGCGCTTTCGCGACGTTTGACTCAGGGTCTTCCCAGCGCCCAGCAAGGTCAGCCTCGCCGTCGCGCCGGCTTGGGAGGACCCAGACAGGCCGGGATAAGTACCTGGCTCGCCCAGAGTCGCCACTAGGTGCCACAGCCACGACGGTCCCCACCGCAGGCCGCACGGCCCGACCGCGAGGCTGCCTCTCTCGGGGTCACCTCCGGGGAGCCCCGCTCCGGGGAGGCTCTCGATGAGTATCTTCAAGTTGGAGGC
>NW_007098994.1:0-481 GCF_000164805.1 Carlito syrichta | reverse complement strand
TCTGGCTGGAATGCTGTGTCCTCAGGGGTCTTCACTAACTTTGGTTTCCCCTCAAATATATCCTGATTAGAGAAGCTTTCTCTGACTGTCCTGTGTAACATGACAGATCCTCATTGATTACACTCCATTACCTTTACCATATTTTGTTATTTTCATAATCTTATCATTAACTGACGTTTTAAAAAAGTTACTTGTTTAGCATCTGTTCCCCCAATGACTTGTGTGCTCCATGGAACCAAGGATTTCGTTTTGATCACTGCTCTTACTCAGTGTTTAGAAAAGTGCCTGTTACTTGGAGGAGCCCCATGAATAAATGTTCAATGAAGGAATGAACGGCCCATCAAAGGCTCATGAAGTTACTTCTCTCTGTATCATTGCATAACTTTTTTGTGTAATTGAAATTACTTTTTAAAAAATCCTGCACCCATTTTATACCTTACTACATTTGGAAAAACTGCTTGTTATTATTTTGGCAAAGTCA
>NW_007098993.1:0-425 GCF_000164805.1 Carlito syrichta | reverse complement strand
TCAGAGCCACAGACTACAAGCTGTGAGCTACAACAGACTAGAGATTTGGTTTACTCTCGTCGGCCTGGGTCCAAGAAAGAAAATGCCTAAGAGGCTTGGGAAGGGATGCTCAGACAGTTAAAAATCATTTTTTTAAAATTAATCTCTTTTTTAGGTGCCTTCTCCCTATGGGGTCTGATGGAAGTTTTAGCTTTTATGAGGGGAGACCCAAAACACTGAAATTATCTTTTGGTGGGCCCCCTTGGAATCCAGGCTTCCCTACTAGGTGAGTGTTCTGGGAACCCATCGGCATCCATGGACCAGCTAATGTTTTTGGGAGAGGCTGCATTCAGCTTCAGTTAATTTTGGGGGGAATTTTTTCAACATGTTTGCCCATTTCACAATGGGTGACGGATGAGCACACCTGCCCACACCACGCTGAGTGT
>NW_007098992.1:0-463 GCF_000164805.1 Carlito syrichta | reverse complement strand
CAGGGAGTGCAGTGGCACAATTATGGCTCCCCACAGCCTCAAACTTCTGGGCTCAGGCAGTCCCCCACCTCAGCCTCCCGAGTAGCAGGAACTACAGACACTTGCCACTACACCAGCTACTTTTTAAAATTTTTTTTAAGGATGAGGTCTCACTCACTGTTGCCCTGGATGGTCTTGAACTCTTGGTCTCAAGTAATGCTGAGATTACAGGCATGAGCCAACACGGCCAGCAAACAAATACATTTTTAGCCAAGTGTGATGCATACCTGTAGTCCCAGCTACTCAGGAGGCTGAGGTAGGAAGATCACTTGAGCCCAGGAGTTCAAGGCTACAGTGAGCCACAATTGCACCACTTCACTCCTGGGTAACTGAGCGAGACCCGGTCTCTACATGAGTAAAATAAAAACATTTTTTTTTTTTTTTTTGAGTTGGAGTCTCACTCTGTCGCCCAGACTGGAGTGCA
>NW_007098991.1:0-455 GCF_000164805.1 Carlito syrichta | reverse complement strand
GGTGACAGAGTGAGACTCCAACTAAAAAAAAAAAAAAAAAGAGTCCAGGCCGGGTTCAGTGGCTCAGCCTGTGATCCCAGCACTTTGGGAGCACTTTGGGACAAGGCGAGTGGATTGCCTGAGCCTGTGGGTTCGAGACTATCCCAGGCAATTTGGCAAGCCCTCATCGCTACAAAAAATTTTTAAAAATTAGCCAGGCATGGTAGCTTGCTCCTATAGTTCTGGCTACTTGGAAGGCTGAGGCAGAAGGATCACAGGAACCCAGCAGGTGGAGGCTGTGGTGGCCATGAGCGAGTCACTGCCCTCCAGCCTAGGTGACAGAGTGAGACTCCAACTCAAAAGAAAAAATAATCCAGGCTGGGCCTGGTGGCTCAAGCCTGTAATCCCAGCACTTTGGGAGGCTGAGGTGAGAGGACTGCCTGAGCCCATGGGTTCAAGACCAGCCTGGGCAACTT
>NW_007098990.1:0-526 GCF_000164805.1 Carlito syrichta | reverse complement strand
TGGGCGACAGAGTGAGACTCCAACTCAAAAAAAAAAAAAAAAAGAAAAGAAAAAGAAAAATTGTCTTCATCTTTCAAATTGTGACAGATTATGTTTAGTATTTCGTAGTTTTATTAATTGACATGTTATGCTATACTGTGTACTGCATAAGTTGGAATCCTGAAAATTTCATGTTCCAACTCTATTTGTTAATTGTTGGGTGACATTTCTTTATGGATCTTTCAAATTTCTGCATGTTTTGCAAACAAGGCACTAGCTGTCCTATTGGAAGGATTCTGGTTCCAAGGATGTTTGTATATCAAAAAGTCCTGAAAGATTAAGACTACAGGTACTTTGAGAAAAATATGCATCCTTGTAAACATAACTTTTTTTTTTTTTTTTGAGTTGGAGTCTCACTCCATCCCCCAGACTGGAGTGCAGTGGCCGCTCCCGGCCACCACAACCTCGACCTGCTGGGCTCCGGCGATCCTTCTGCCTCAGCCTTCCAAGTAGCCGGAACTACAGGCGTGCGCTACCATGTCCGGCT
>NW_007098989.1:0-444 GCF_000164805.1 Carlito syrichta | reverse complement strand
ATCAAAACATTTAGCTGGGTGTGGTGGTGCATGCCTGTAGTTCCAGCTACTTGGAAAACTGAGGCGGAAGGATCGCCTGATTCCAGAAGGTTGAGGCTGTGGTGACTGTGAGCATGCCACTTCACTCTAACCTGGGCAACAGAGTGAGACTCCAACTCAAAAAAAAAAAAAAATTTTGTCTCTGTTATGCTTTCTGCTTACAAAAATAGAAATACAGACTCACTAAATATTTTCAAACATTATAAAAATATACAGATAATATGAAAAGTAGAAGTTTTGGAGATCACTGTTCATCTACCACAAATTGCCATTGCCAATTAGGTGGTATGTCTCTCAAGGTGGCATGCTTTGTGATTTTAAATCAGAATTTGTTTTTTGTTTTTTTTTTTTTTGGGTTTTTTTTGAGTTGGAGTCTCACTCTGTCACCCAGACTGGAGTGCAGTG
>NW_007098988.1:0-435 GCF_000164805.1 Carlito syrichta | reverse complement strand
CTCGAACCCCTGGGCTCAGGCAGTCCTCTTGCCTCGGCCTCCCAAAGTGCTGGGATGACAGGCTTGAGCCATTGCACTCGATGAAGCTCACTGTTCTGAGGATTGGTATGTTCCAGCAGGCTCTGCTGAACCATTCTTGTGGCGTTGGTCATCCCGGGGGATTTCCTGGGTAGTCACAGGGTGGCTGGGGGCCTGTGCTCCTGAGGTGTCTGGCCGGCCATGGGGGCCACAGGGGAGCCAGGGACTCTGTGGCTCTGATGGGCCAGGAGGCTGTCCGGTTTGTTCACATGGAGGCTGAGTTGGACCCCAAGAGGGCTCAAGCCTGGCCCGTGGTTTCCCCTACTGCATTCTGTTGGCCGATGCAGTCCAGGTTCAAGGGAGGAGAAACAGCCTCCGCCTCTTTTTTTTTTTTTTTTGAGTTGGCATCTCACTCTG
>NW_007098987.1:1313-13564 GCF_000164805.1 Carlito syrichta | reverse complement strand
TTGCTTCTGGAATCTCAATTCTATTCCATTGGTCTATATGCCTGTTCCTGTACCAATACCAGGCTATTTTGATGATTGTAGCTTTATAGTAAAGTTTGAAGTGGGGCCTCATTAAACTGACAAGCTTCTGCAAAGCCAAAGAAACCATCAAGAGAGCAGGGAGACAGTCTACAGACTGGGAAAATGTATTTGCCAACTCCAGTTCTGACAAAGGCTTAACATCTCGGATTTACAAGGAACTCAAACTGGCTGAAAAGAAAAAAAAACAAACAACCCCATTACAAAATGGGCAAAAGATATGAACAGACACTTCTCAAAGGAAGACATCCGAGCTGCCAACAGACACATGAAAAAATGTTCAACCTCACTAATCATCAGGGAGATGCAAATCAAAACCACACTGAGATACCACCTAACTCCTGTCAGGATGGCAATTATCAATAACTCAAAAAATTACAGCTGCTGGAGAGGGTGTGGCAAAAAGGGAACACTTCGACATGGTTGGTGGGAGTGCAAACTAGCGCAACCTCTGTGGAAAACAGTATGGCAATTCCTAAAAGCTCTAACTATTGACCTTCCATATGAATCCCCTTACTGGGGATATACCCTGCAATCCCCTTACTGCAATCCCCTTACTGGGAATATACCCTGAAGAACTCAAATCACTGTATTAAAAAGATACCTGCACATATATGTTTATCGCAGCATTGTTCACAATAGCAAGAACCTGGAAACAACCATGCTGTTCATCAAAAGAGGAAGGATTTTTTAAAATGTGGTGCATATACACAATGGAATACAATGCAGCCATAAAAAAGAACAAAATCATGAATTTTGCAGGAACCTGGATGGAACTAGAGTCTATAATACTGAGTGATCTCTCACAGAAACAAAGATCTGAGTATCACATGTTCTCACTCATATAGTAAACCTTGAACATCCAACGTAAATACTATAAGAAAATGACTGACAGTGGTGGAAAACTATTGTGGGGAGGGGAAGGGAGATGGTATTAACGGTAGTAAATATCTTTCTGGTGATGGGGAGACACCTCTTATCAACAAGGGTGCCTGAATGAAGCATATTTGTATACCTAACCCTTAACTGTACCCCACAATATCATAATAAAAAATGTTGTTTAAAAAAAAAATTAAAATCCAAAAGAATCTGTCAAAACCCTGCTTACACTGATAAAGGACATTGGCAAAATCTCAGGTTACAAAATAAATGTGCAAAAGACAGTTGCTTTCCTATACACCAACAAGAAGCAGGCAGAGACCCAAATTAAAAGCAAAATCCCATTCACAATAGCCACAAAATAATGAAATACCTCAGCATCTTCCTAACCAGAGAAGTGAAAGACCTTTACAATGAGAACTACAAAACACTGCTCCAAGATCTTTTTTTACTACATCCATATTGATTGATTAGCCAAAATGTCCTGGTACAGCATAAACCTGCAGAATGCCTTAATAACTGACTGAAGGAAAAAAAAATAGCAGAACAACTTTTTATAACTCTGTGGTCACTAGAGATTAACTACAGTGACTCAGTTTATTTTAACTCAATTCTTGGTTTTTGAAAGTACTGGTGGTGACAATTACTAAAGATTGTAACTGCTTTTGCCACAGGGTGAAAAATGAGTTACTATGTGAGATGATGGATAAGTTAACTTGTTCCAGTATAGTAACCACTTTACTAAACCTATGTTTCTGATAACATCATGTCATAAACTTATTACTTCTACTTACACATATTAGAATACTTCTACTTACATACATTAGAATTTATTTGTTTAAAAGTTTAACCAGATCCCCACTTGATTTCTTCTTAAATATTCTTGGTAAGGAAAAAAGTAGGATTGCAAACAAAATGTTTCACTATTCCTGTATACTTCCTCATTGGTTAAACATCTGATGGTAGGGTTCATTTTGTTTTTAAATCAATATTACATTGCAGTACGTTCAATTTAATAAATATTCTCACAGCACAATTAACCTCACCCATAGGTCTAACTGGTGTGGTTTGTGAAGAACCAAGTCTAAAAGCATACCCCTTCCTGATGCTTAAAGTAGCTCAATTATTCATTGCTTTACCTTGCTTTATTTCATTGCCCATCCTCATTCATTTTATTTTAAAGCCAAAATGTGTTTTCAAATATGATCCAAATAATTGGCAACCTGAATTATATAGGCTACAAAGTAACACAATTTTAAATTATGTTTCATTCTTTTGACCTCAAAGATCTGAGGAGACTAGAGCCAGGAGCTTACCTTTGCCAGATTTTACACAATTGCATATATTGACTCTTTCATTGAAAGCCTAGCCTTGAAAGTCTCTTAAGGAAAATTTCCCTAGAGTTTACAAGTATGAATATTCCATGAAAGTCTTTATCTTTTTGTTCTGTGTTTGTTTATCTTTGTATATCTACCTGATACTATCCTTGAGATAAATGAACTATATTCACTTTTTAAAAAATCATGTTCCAGCCGGGCTCGGTGACTCAGCCTGTAATCCCGCTCCTTTGGGAGGCTGAGGTGAGTGGATTGCCTAATCCCGCGGGTTCGAGACCTTCCTGGGCAGCGAGACCTCATCTCTACAATAAATAAAAATATCAGCTGGGCGTGGTAGTGTGCACCTGTAGTTCCGGCTACTTGGAAGGCTGAGGCAGAAGGATCGCTGGAGCCCAGCAGGTCGAGGCTGCGCCTCCAGTCTGGGCGACAGTGAGACTCCAACTCAAAAAAAAAAAAAATCATGTTCCATATTTCCCCATTATCTTTTTAGCATTCCCTTTTTCTTTTATGTCTTTTTTCTATGTTTTATAGAATAACGTAAATAGGAAGTATATTTTATTTCTTGAATGTAATCATATCTTTCTTGTTTGTATTTTAAATGTCAAGTTTTGGACATTTTATTTCTCTTAAACATAAGTTGCTTTGTACCTATATAAATTGTTTGCATTGTTGTGCTATTACTGATTTTTTTTCAAAAGGCCTGCATTTCTCTTCATATCCTCATAGTATTCTCACAAGTGTTGTGTCAAGACTTCATCCGCAAGACTCTTCTACTTTTACATATGTCAAAAATTCAAAAATCTTGCGTCTTCCAAAGAGAGATTCTCCCTCGCCTGCTATATTTAACTATTAGGATTTTGCTATGTCTCCAGAACTCCTGGTGAAATTTAATATCTAAAGTAGCAGAATTGAGAGGCAGGGCCTTGAAAGGGCCATTGGGTTATGAGAAGGCTAACCTCATGAATGGATTAAACCATTCATGGATAAATGAATTAATGAGACATTGAGTTATCACAGGAGTGGGACTTGTAGCTATATATAAGAAAAGAAGGAAGACCTGAGCTAGCATTCTCAGTTCCATATGATGTCCTGCATTTCTGTGGGATTCTACAGAGTCCCCTGCAAGAAGGCTCTCATCAAATGTGGTTCCTTGACCTTGGACACTTCAGCATCCGTAACTGAAAAAAAATTAATTTCTTTCCTTATACATTTCCTGGTTTCAGGTATCCTGTAATAAGCAATAGAAAATTCACTAAGATGGATTTCATGATGATATTTCAGATATTATGTTTTTGCAGATCTACTTATGGATGATAGACATACAAGTAATGACACAGCGTATATTTAGAAGTACAATTTGATGAGTTTTGACCTATATATGCACATGTGAAACCATCATGACAGTTAATATAACGACCACATTTATTACTCCCAAAGCTTTTCTTTTGCCTTTTTAAAAAACCCTCCCTTCAGCCCACCCACTTACTGCTGTCAGTCACTGCTCTGCTTTCTGTAGCTATAGATTTGATTTTATTTTTCTAGGCTGTTAAAAATGGAAACATAAAATATTCAATCTTTTTTTTGATGGGGTGGAACTCCTGATTTTTTTCTCAGTAAAATATTTTTTCTCAGTAAAATATTTTTAAATTAATTTAAGATGTGTGTATCAATAGTTCATTTGTTGTTATCACTGAGTAATGTTTCACTATGATATAACATCACAAACTATGCATTTATTCATCTCTCGATAGGGAGTTTGGGTTTCTTTAATCCACGTAATTTTTAAATGTTGGCAAATATTCATTGGTATGCTACTAAGTCATTATTTCACATACAAAAACTGTTTTGAAATGTCTCCATCAGGTAAATGATTCCCTTTGTCATATTGTCTAAACATAGCCTTTCCGAAATATACTGTGGAGAAAAAATATCCATCAGAACTTTATTCTTCAAAATATAAAGGATGTCTAGGAATATGAGTTCAGAACAAATCTATGATTTCATAAAATTATCAAGTTAACAGTATAAGACTTCCGTCTATGTAATTAAATACCTTAGTATAGTGGGAGTTGGTGAGTCAGGTGATGGTCTGGAAAATGCGGGTGTGAAATGTAGCAAGGCATGACATGCCATGATAGCTTCCACAAGGACAGTGCCCTTCCCTTTTAAGCTATTTTGTGTTCTATTCTTCTAAGGGCAACCACTGTAGAAACAGAATCATTATTTCAACAGCCTGATTTGCTTCATTGGGAGAAACTTTTTCTTAAGAGGACCAGCTGAGCAAAGTCTTATGTGGCAGTGCCTGAGTGGAGTATAATAGGACTCATCTTGATCTTGACCTGTGTGACACACCCTGTCTCTGCCTCCTCCCCGCCGCCCTCACCCCGCCTCTTCTCCGTTATCTAGCTATACCAGATCAAGCAAGGTAAATGTGAAGGGTAGTAAACTAGCAATAAATTGGCAAATCTCTTGACTCTGAGCCTGGAGAACTTGCAACAGATATGCCTATTCATCAGAAGTGTAGAAGTGTAACCTGTCCCTTCTGCCTTCCATACCTCCCATAGAAACAAAAACATCTAAGGTCTCTCTCTCTCTCTCTCTCTCTCTCTCTCTCTCTCTCTCTCTCTCTCTCTCTCTCTATCTATCTATCTCTATCTCTATCTCTCTATCTCTCTCCTGAACTTTATTTGTTTTTGTCTTCACAAGAATGGCATAGGAGAAACCAGAAGCCATGTTCCTTGAGAGCTGTGGCACAAGCTAGGAAATACATTCTAGGAAAATATAACAAAGAGTCATGCTTTTCTCTAGAATCTGGTCTGATCACAGAGGAGAACTATTCATCCTAAAGCTGGAAGGGCTCCTAAAACATGCTCCTTTACTTTCTAGCGACCCTTTTTCCTTGGATAATCCCAAGGGAAAAGGATAAGGCGTGAGTGGTTACTTTTACTTATGTGAATGGCATACTACTTATGCCTCATTCTATCTAGCATGCCATAACAAGTATTCATATCTATTCAGTAAGTACAAACTCACTCCTTTTGGTCCTATTTAACTTCTAAACTTTTCTCTGGTCATGTACATTTAGTTTTATGCTCAAAGTCTGTAGCTTACATAGCATAGTTACCTCTTAAGAAAAAAAGTAAAACAATATTGGCCGTCAGACACATCACAACACACCAACAAAATGTTCCCCAGGAGATCAATGGTTCAAGTGCTGGTTTCTGACAAGTTTCTCAACTTAAAATGAAAACTACCTCTCATATCTCACAGAGGAAATACCAGTTGTTTCCCCAGCAATCCGATTGCAGTAGAAGCCCACACCTGGGTAATTAGGCATTAATCCCAATAATGAAACAGCCCGCCTGCCCTTGTCCTCATCTGTACACATAAGGAAAACTTTGTTACTTTTTAGTGAGACATGTTCCCTGTTTCTTTTCTTGTTCTGCTTCTTGTCAAATTGAAGAAAGCCAGTTTTTCCTTGATTGGACATGCACTGTGGGGATGCCCTGATGTGTAGTTACGGGAATAGCTAAAGATACAAAGAAATCCAGACAAAAAACACTGCTACTTTCACAGCAAATATCTTGTGGAGAAATGACATTGATTATACTTAGGGACCTTTTAAGAAGGCTTAATTACAGGTTTTAGAACATCTTTCCTTTTCATTTTGTCTCATACATAAACAGAAAGGAAAGAAGCTTTCACACAGCAAACCCTACATAAGCAAAAGAAATGACTCAACTAAATAAATGTGGCTCCTTAAAGATTGTTGCTATATTTCTATATAGCAAGAAATACTTAATTAACACCTATTTTGTGAAAATAAGATACAATATAATTAACATATGATTCTTAAGATCCTGAATGCTAAAATCAAGAAGAGAGGCATATACTTATATTGCGGATGGTTGAGTGCTGGATTCTCAAAGATCACCCAAACCACCTTCATCAAAATAACATTTTCTTAAACATATTGAAAACTGATTTTTGCCTCAGAAGAGAAGGAACACTACATCCACAAAGTTTTGGTGAGATGTCAAAGTGAAGAAAGCAAGATCAGAATTTATTGAGAATTCAAATTTGGCTTAAAAGGGGACTTTCAACAGGAGTTGGAGAGGGAAAGAGATGGTATAAAGCTCGATTAAGAATGGGTTAAAAATAATGATAATTTTAGGATTGATGAAAAAAGTGAGGACAAGACTTTGAGACAAGGGATTTACACAAACTCAGGGTGAAAACTGACTGTTGATGATTTTGTCAAATAACTGGTGCTTTTTGTAAAGTTTCTGCATGAACACTGAATCTACTTACCTAGGCAAGAGTACCTTAGACTAGTAAACTCATGATGATAAACCAAACAATAAAGCCATGTCAGTGTAGACCAGGGTACTGCAAATTGTGCCTAGCAATAGAATCTGACACAGTTCCTTACTTTTATAGATAAATAAATATATGGAATTTTTAAAAAAGAATGTATTTATTAGCACTTTGTATTTATTCTTACGTGTCTAAACTTCAGTCACCTTAAAAATACTTTTCGTTTAACACAATACACCTATTAACATGTTTTCCATTTCTCAAAAATATTTTTAGACACATCAATTTTAATGCCATTTAGTGTTTCTGTTATTTTTGGCTTCACCTCTTCTAAAACAGCAAAATGATTCCCTCTGGGAACTTTTTTCATGCGGGAAACAAACAAGCAAAAAAGTTGCTTGGGGAAAGATTAAGTTAATAGGGGTGGCGGAGCATAGGGTCATGCTGTTTTGGGTCAAAGACCGCTGAACACTCAGTGTGGTGTGGGCAGGTGCACTTGTAAATCATCTGTCATGAAAAGGGCAAATGTACTGAAAGAATCTCCAAAAAATAAATTCTCTGAAGCCAGACACAGCCTCTCACAACAATGCTAACTGGTACATTGATGCGGATAGGTTTCTGGAACACTTATCTAGTGGGGAAGCTTGTATTGCAAGAGGTCTACTCTCCAAAAGATAATTCTGGTTTTTAGGGGAGGGTTCTCTCTCTCTTTCTCTTTCTCTTACACACACACACACACACACACACACACACACACACACACATGCACACACACACCAGAGATCTTATGTGACCTGAAAAGTCTACAATATTTCCTATCAAGCCCCTTACAGAAAATGTTTCATTAAATTTGATATCGATAGTAAACTGAGTGAATAGGAAGATAGTCTATGTGCTCAACCAGCAAGCATTACATATCTCAATACTCAAATACGAGGGAGAGAAAGAGATAGTCATTCCTACAGATAATGGTTGGTGAGAAATATATGTTTCACCTTGGAATTTTTTTTTTTTTTATTTCATAACTTTAGTGGTACAAATGTTTTTGGTTACCCGGATACATCAGGTACTGGTGAAGAAGTCTGGCCTTTAAGCCACCCCTTTTCATGTACACTGTACCCTTCTCATCCTCTCCCTTCTGAGTCTGCAATGTCCATTTTACCATTTTACATGTTTTTGCAGATCCATAGCTTAGCTCCAACTTATAGTGAGAAAAAGCAGAATTTGATTTTCCATCCCTGCATTACTTCACATAGAATGAGGGTCTTTAATTCTCCCCAAGTTGCTGCAAATACATTATTTTGTACATTTTCTTTTTTATGGATGAATAGTATTTCACAGTATATATATATATATATATATATATATATATATATTTGTATATGTATATATGATGCATGAGATATATATATATATATATATATATATATCACATTTTTATTCATCTTTATTGATTGGTTAGTTGTTGGTTAGGTTGATGACATATCTTCACAGTTTTGAATAGTGCTGCTATTAAAATGCCAATGCAGGTGTCTTTGGTATACTGACCTACTTAGGTAGGTTTGGGTATATACCGAACAGTAGGAATGCTGGGTCAAATAGTAGATCTACTTTTAGTTGTTTGAAAAGTCTCCATACATAGTACAACATAGATGTTGTTCTATTTACATTCTCATCAAACGTGCATATGTTCTCTATGTTCTCTTTTTATCTCATCTGTGCCAATATTTTTTTTTTCTTTTAACATGTGGGGTAAAATTAAGGGTTAGGTACATATGTAGTCATTTTACAGGTAAAGTTTTGTCCTCCTTTTGGTCCCTACTTCACCTGTTTTGAGGTTGGGTACACTTATGGAAGTCCTGCATCCCCACCCCTCTCCCCAGCAGTGTGCCATTATTGTCAATCCCTTTCTTAAGTATTATGATAAATGTTCAGTGAGTACTTATAAATGAGTACATGTAGTACTCATATCTTTGTTTCTGTGATAGCTCACAGAGTATTATAGCCTCTAACTCCATCCAAGTTGCTGGGAAGTCCATAATTTTGTTTTTCTTTATGACTGCATAATATTCCATCATGTATATGTACCACATTTTCTTTATCCATTCCATTTTTGATAGACAGCATGGTTGGTTCCATGTTTTGTCTGAATAACGCTGCAATAAGACATGCATGTGCAGATATTTTTTTGGTGGAATGATTTGAATTCCTCTGGGTATATTCTCAGAAGGCGGACTGCTGGGTAGTATGGAAGGTCGATTTTTAGATTTTTTAGGAATCACCACACTGTTTTACACCAAAGTTCTACTAATTTGCACTCTCACCAACAAATGTAGAAGTATCATTTTTTTCTTCACATCCCTACCAGCATCTGTTTTTTGTTATTAATGATGGCCATCTTGACTGAAGTTAGAGTTAGGTGGTATCTCAGTGTGATTTTAATTTGCATTTCTTTGATGATTATTGAGGGTGAGGATTTTTTTTTATATATCTGTTGGCTGCTCATATGTCTTCTTCTGAAAAGTGTCTATTCATATATTTTATCCATTTTTTAATAAGGTTGTTTTCCCCCCCTTTTAGTACATTTGAGTTCCTTGTAGAATCCTAGATACTAGGCCTTTGTCAGATTTGCATTTGGCAAATATTTTTTTCCCATTCAGTGGACTGTCTCCTCACTCACTTGATGGTTTATCTTGCTCGGCAGAAGCTTTTCAGTTTGATGAGGTCCCACTTGTCTATCTCATCTTTTACAACATTAACTTTTGGAAAATTAATAAAGAATTTATTGCCTACTCCAATGTGCCTAATTGTGTTCTCTATGTTTTATTCTAGGATTCTTTTAATTTGGAGTTTTATATTTAAGTATCTCATCCATTTAGAGTTGAATTTTGTATGTGGTGATAGATAGGGGTCCTCTGGTGTCCCGACCAGCGGGGCATGTACAACGGGGGTGCAAGGAGGACTACCTGCTGCTAGTGAGAGAGAGAGAGACAGGAGACACACAGAATGGAGGCAAGACAAGGTTCTGATCAAGCCTCAAAATTTTATTGTTAGGCGACTGCTTGTATACATTGCAAGGAGGGGCGGGCAGAGATAGGACGTGTGGCAGCTTTTGATAGGAGGAAGAGTAGTGGGGTGATATGAGGAGAGGAAGTGAGGGAGGTGTTGTAGTTTGGCGCGCGCGCGGGCTTTTTTGAGGAGGAAGAAGAAGGCTTATATAAGATGGCTGTTATTTTAAAATGGCTCCCAACATCTCCTCCCTTTCTGTTCAAAGACAGAAGGGATGGTGAGCATTAACCGGGTGAGGGAGTAGGGGCCTGGCTCCCCCTGTGGATGCTCCGAATCCACCACCGTTGGCTCTTGGTATCTTTTGGGGTGGAGGGGCAGAGCCAGAATTGATTTTTGAGGATATTAGAAAATTAGATACCAACCCCTATGCAAGCCAGGCGTGCTCACAGGGATATCCAGAGGAGGTCGAAGTTTTTGTGACCTTCCCTTGTAATACTTTGTTTTACACTCATCCCGGTGCTCATACCCTGTTCCCCGTAAAGGGAGAGGGTAGACATGCCTCTGGTTATCATGTCGTCCCCATAGGGAGGGAGCCGTAGTAGTCTTTTTCCGCGCCATCTTCCAATGCCAGCCGCTGGTAATGGATTTGGATAGGTTTAGAGAGGACAGCATCAATTTGTCTTTTAATAAGATCAGTAAAATGGCGAAACGCCCAGGGACCGAAGGTTATGAGCAAAAGGAGGCAAAAGAGGGGGCCCAAGACAGGGAGGAGGTAAGGGAGGAGTCCATTAAGTCTGGTCCAGAGCGGGTTTTCGAACAATTCTTTTCTTCGCTTGATGAGGTCTTCTTGTAATTTCTTGATTTTGTCTCGGATGATGCCAGACTTGTTGGCGTAGAAACAGCATCGTTCCTGTAAAGCTAAACAGATTCCTCCCTGTTCTGCAGTTAATAGGTCTAGTCCTCTGCGATTTTGTAGAACTACCTCAGCTAAAGAATCAATTTGATCTTGTGGATCATTAATAGTTCCAGAGAGAGTTTGAACATCATCAATCAACTGACGAGACAACTTATTATAGGTATTAACAGCGACCCCTATCCCTGCTCCGCCGGAGGCTACAGCGGTTGTAACCCCCAAGCCTAGAAGTAGGGGAATGGCTTGGAGAGCACGCCGGTGGCGTCCCGCTATAAGGTCGAGACTAGGGAGAGGGACAGGTTCATCCCAGGGGATGATAGAGATGTCGGGGAGAAGGCTTGCTGGAACGCAGAGGCCTGTCCAATTGATAGGGAGCATGGTGTAGGCAAGGTTGCCTCCACAAATGAATACCTGTCCTGGAGGGGGGCAGATGGAGGCGGAAATGTTAGCCACAGTATGACAATTGGAAAAGGTGACAAATCCGACCTCAACATCATAAGAATTATTTTGAAAATACCCCTGGAGGCAACCGGAGGAATTGAAACCCGAGGGCTGCACTCTGAAGGGGGGTGATAATGAGCAATTGGCATCTGTATTGAAAGGTATATAAGAAGCATTTAAGGCAGGAATGGCAGTAGGCAGGGGCACACCAATGGTCATACATAACCAGCAGTCCTGCGCAAGGGAGGGGTTAGTGGAGTTTAATAGAGAGAGAGTGGCTTCGAGGATTCCCTGTGTGTATGGATCTAAGGTAATGTCTCTGGGTTTTGGAAGGGCGAGTGGGTGGTAGTCTAAGGGAGGGTATAGCTGTCGGGTCAGTTCTTGGATGTGTTGGGCAACAAGAGCTTGTTTTTGAGTGTCGCTGGGGCCCCCTCCATCTGATATATGAACCGGGACAATGGTATTCCAGCACACATTTTGGCCAACAACACCTAAACAGGATGCCTGAGAATATTTTTCAGAACCTCCCTCCAAGGCACTGCCAAAGGAACCCGAATAGGTTTTTTCTAAAATAGCAGTATAGTAGGTTCGATTATTGAGGGTGCATAATTGAGCAGAAGTGTAACAAGTGACATGGAGTGCCTGGGAAACAGGGCAGTTATTAGGGCAAGGCCCAGGGCGACCCTGCGTGGCAGGAATGACTGCGGGTTTGGATTTGCAGGTCCATTTTGGCCTTGATGTCCCTGAATATGTCAGAGTGTAGGCAAGATAGGCTATTTTTGTGTTGCAATCAACTAGCTGGGTATAGGAGGAGGGAGTGGTCGAGAACGTACCGCCTTTGCAATCGCAGGGGTTTCCAAAAATGCCCTTTATGAGGTCTTGAGGGTTTGCTGGGGATTCAAAGCCGGCGTGTGTACAGAAGGCGTATGTAAAGAGGACGAGGAGGCAGGGCTTCATTGTCTGTAAGGGAGAAAAGGAATAGGTTTTCTCAGGGATTTTTCCCTGGGTTGAGTGAGTTATTTTCCTTGGGAGGATTTATTGGTTTGATTAGACGTTTGGGCAGCCATCGAGGCCCCCCTTCCTGAGAGTCATAGATACAGGCCGAACCGCGTCCCCATATGAGGACCGGGTCAGGGCCCTGCCATTTGAGTGTTGAGGGGTTTTTCCACATGACCTGCGCATATTGGTCATTTGTCTTTTGGTGCCAATGATGATCGGCTGCCGATTTCCCCTGTGTATCAAGTTGTAGGAAATTTAGAGTGAATAGAGCATGATTT
>NW_007098987.1:0-526 GCF_000164805.1 Carlito syrichta | reverse complement strand
ATGTTGCCAAATAACCCCGGTAGGGGTGTGTGGCGTGGCACAGATTATTAAGGAGAAAGGTTGGCTGTAATCCAAGAATGTAACCTGTTGCTGTTGTATAGCAGTCTCTAAAAGTTGGAGTGATTTACGAGCCTCGGAATTAAGAGTGCGGGGCGACAGAGGATTAGTGTCACGCTGTAATGTGTCAAAGAGGGGTTTAAGTTCCCCTGTGGTTAACTTCAGATAAGGCCGTAACCAATTGACATCTCCTAGAAATTTTTGAAAATCGTTGAGAGTGTGCAGATGATTAGTCTTTAATTGTACCTTCTGAGTAGTGATGATAGCCGAATTGAGTTCAAAACCTAAGTAATAATAGGGATCTTTTAACTGTACTTTATTGGGTGCTATTTGTAGTCCAAGGGCAGTGAGCGCCTCTTGCAATTGGGCGCAACAATTGAGTATCTCAGGGGTGGTTTTCCCTGCTAAGAGAATATCATCCATGTAATGAATAATATAAATGTGAGGCCATTTGTCCCGAAGGGGATCT
>NW_007098986.1:0-431 GCF_000164805.1 Carlito syrichta | reverse complement strand
GTCCCCTCCTGCTGTGGGAGCTTTTCTGTCTTCTTAATAAATCCTGTGTTATAAAAAAAGGGTGTCTCTCCCCTAGGGACCTGCTTGCCTGTCCAGGCTGTTTCTTCCTACTAAAAAACATTCTCCTCTTCCCCAGGGCCAGCAAGAGAGCAGATTCAGGAATGTTCCCTGATGTGGCTCTAACTGGAGGGAACAGAAAGGAAGGAACATCTCAGAGTGTTCAGAACAGGCTCAGGAGCAGAGTGGGAGGTCACCTCTTTTTTTGGAGAGGGGTGATAAGTAAGAAATGTTGCAATTGTCTTGATTGAAGGTGAAGGACTGGAAAATGAGAACATTCTGAAGGCTTCTCCACTGTTTAAAGCAGTTTTTCTTTTTTTTTTTCATTAATCAGTATTTTTTATTATGGTTTTGTGGGGTACAGTTAAGGGTTA
>NW_007098985.1:0-448 GCF_000164805.1 Carlito syrichta | reverse complement strand
AGGGGGGCACACCTCATCAACAAGGATACCTGCACAGTGAATATTTGTATACCTAACCCTGAAATGTACCCCACAATTTTAAAAGAAAAAAATTTTTAAAGTTAAAAAAAAAGAAAATTTACCTTTTAAAGAGATCAGTGAGGCACTTTTTAAACATTTTTTAGTTGGCTCATATATCCATAAATAAATTTATTCAACTGATTTGGCAGGCATTTATTAAAAATCTGTAAAAACAAAGCTCTTGTCAATGGGGAAATACATAAATTAAGATAAAAAGAATTCTTTTTGATAGAAGTTTTACACAATTATTTAAGCAACTTCCTAGATATATGCAAAAAAGAAAATCACAGAGTGACCTAGTTTCAAAAATTATTCTTTTCTTTGAGTCGTAGTCTCACTCTGTTGCCCAGACTGGAGTGCAGTGGCCGCTCCCGGCCACTGCAGCCTC
>NW_007098984.1:0-435 GCF_000164805.1 Carlito syrichta | reverse complement strand
CAGCAGGTCGAGGTTGCGGTGGCCGGGAGCGGCCACTGCACTCCAGTCTGGACAACAGAGTGAGACTCCGACTCAAAAAAAAAAAATTTACTCATATATATGTTAGAAACCGATGAGACATTGCTGTTATTGTTGTTTTACACTATTGATATTTTATATTTATCCAAATATCCAAATTGTTATCATTTCTGTTTCTCTTACCATCTTAGAATTTTATACTCCTATTTGGGAACATTATACTTCAAATGGAAAACTTTTTTTTTTTGAGTCAGAGTCTCAATCTATTGCCCAGGCTGTAGTGCACTGGCACGCTCACGGCCACCGCAGAGACCTGGTGGGCTCAGGTGGTCCTTCCGCTTCAGCCTTCCAAGTAACTGGAACTGCAGGTGTGTGCCACCATGTCTGGCTATTTTTTTTTTTTTTTAATTATTGTAG
>NW_007098983.1:0-424 GCF_000164805.1 Carlito syrichta | reverse complement strand
TGACAGAGTGAGACTCCAACTCAAAAATAAATAAATAAATAGAATCTTACAATACCCGTAAGATTCTATTTATCTTACGGGTATTGTAAGATTCTCCTTTAACTTCTTTCCACCCCAGAAGTATTCCTTTCCTGGATTTTGTGTTTATCATAAGGAAAAGTCCCGTTAAGAGATATTACGGCATGGGACTAATAGAAAGGGAAAATTTGACATAAGGAAAATACTTTCAAATACTTTCAGGACAAAAGTAGGGGAGAGGGAAAAAGATTCATTTCTCTAGCAGAGGGTATGGACTTAGCAGATGGGAACAGGAGACAATTCGTAGATTTTAACAGGAGGGAGGCTGAGTATGTGAATACTGATTCAATGAGGTGAGTAGATTGGTATGAAGTAGGAATTTCTCTTTTGCTTTCTTTTTTTTTTT
>NW_007098982.1:0-451 GCF_000164805.1 Carlito syrichta | reverse complement strand
ACTATAGGCACATGCTACCATGCCTGGCTAATTTTTGATTTATTGTAGAGACAAGGTCTCGCCAAGTTGCCTGGGCGGGTCTTGAACCCGTAGGCTTGGGTAATCCACTTTCCTCAGCCTCCCAAAGAGCTGAGATTACAGGCTGAGTCACCGAGCCCAGCCTTCTTTTTTCAGAAACAAAATTTTTAAGGGTTGTCATGACCAACTGGCTAGGCTCAGTCCTGGCTTTTCACACGCAAGGGTGGTGATCTGGGTCAGGATGAGGGATCAGTGAGGCCCTGGGGTCATAAGCAAAGTCTCATGTGTGCTTACATTTCTCAGAGGTGAAGACCCCCAAAATGCATCAAAATCGCAATGGCCCATGACCAAGAAAATGTTAAGCTGGGGCTGTGGGTGGATTTCAAAGTTTTACTAATGTCTAAATCTCTAGAGTTTTTTTTTTTTTTTTTTT
>NW_007098981.1:1897-2617 GCF_000164805.1 Carlito syrichta | reverse complement strand
TGCCTGAGCCCAAGCATCGGAGACCAGCAATGGTGATGTGGCCAGACCTCTTCTCAGTGAGAGGTCACCAAAATTGAGTCAGGCATGGTGGCCCCCAGAGTCCCACCTGCTTGGGGGCTGTGGCAAGAGGACCACCTGACCCCCACAGTTCTAGGCTCTGGGAGCCATGATCGTGCCTCTGCACCCCAGCCCCACAGAAGGAGACCCCGGCGACAAAAAAAATGCCTCCCAAGTACGTCCTGAGAGCCCTTCACGAATCCTGAGAGAAAGGTCCAAGTGGGTAAGGGACAATGGAGTGATCAGGATAGGAAGGGCTCTCTCCCACCTGAAGGTGTCAGGCAGGGTGACTGGAACTTGAGCTGGTTGTGGCATTTCTGGACTGTCTTGATTGCTCTATCCCAACAGCCGCCCTAGCTCTGGGCCATCTGTTCCTTGAACTCACACACATCTTTTCTGTGGGGCATAAATGTGGAGGGTGGAGGCAGGCCTTCTGGGTTGCATGACCAAAGACATGGGACTGACATGCCCAGTGGCAAACTTTGATACCTCCCAAGAACCACAGGATGGAAAGTGCCTTTTCCTCTCCCATCCCTGAGGGTGACCCTTCACGTGGAGTGGCAGGGGTGGTGGTGGGTTGGTGGTGTTGGTGGTGGTGGTCCTTATTATTTGGATTCAGAATCCCACTCTGTCAACCAGGCCAGAGCATGGGCAAACTCTTGG
>NW_007098981.1:0-454 GCF_000164805.1 Carlito syrichta | reverse complement strand
TGGAGATGGCATCTTTCTACGTGGTCCAGCCTGGCCTGGGGCTCCAGGGCTCTAGCCATACTCCCGTCTAGGCCTCCCAGAGTGGTTGAATTCCAGGAAAGGGCTGCCACGCCAGGCCTTCTGGTTTGTTTTCAATGAAGATTTGATGTTGGGCTTGGGAGTCAGCCTCAGGGCTTTGGGAGGCCAAGGCCTGTAACCGGCCCAAGTCCACAGGTTGAGACACACCCAGACACCTCAGTAAAACTCATCTCTACCCTCCATCCCAAATGAGTCCTGTGTTGTCACGCATGCCTGTCATTTCGTCTCCTCAGAAGGCCAGGGAATAGTTCACCAGAGCCTGGCAGGCTGTGATCAAGTCACTGTCCTCCAGCAAGGGTAACTGAAAGAAAAAAATAAAAAAGGAAAAAAAAAAGAACTTTCATTTTTGGATGGAGTTGGGATGACCGTGAACAGA
>NW_007098980.1:0-689 GCF_000164805.1 Carlito syrichta | reverse complement strand
GAGTCTCACTCTGTCGCCCAGACTGGAGTGCAGTGGCCACTCCCGGCCACCGCAGCCTCGACCTGCTGGGCTCTGGCGATCCTTCCGCCTCAGCCTTCCGAGTAGCCGGAATTACAGGCATGCGCTACCACGCCTGGCTGATTTTTTGATTTATTGTAGAGATGAGGTCTCGCCTGCCCAGGCGGGTCTCGAGCCCGTGGGCTAAGGCAATCCACTCACCTCAGCCTCCCAAAGGCGAGCGATTACAGGCTGAGCCACAGAGCCCGGCTTACATCCTGTTTTCAACACCACACTATGGTAAGGGAGACTAGAGTGGGAGACTCCCTATTTAAATATAGGAAGCTCTGGGTCATAACCTGTTTTGGTTATAAACCCTTTGAGAATCTGATAAAAGCTACGGTCCATCTCCTAGGAAAACAGAATAAAACACACACAATTCAAATTGCACAGTTCCAGAGAATATGTACCCCTCAAAGTCAATGGATTGTCCTAGAGTATCCTTGGCTCCTGGCTTAGAACTCTTAATTTTGAGCACATGCATACAGTCTCAAACTTCACACCAGGGATCCAGTGTAGCTCAGACATAGCCCAGGTAGCCTTTCTTTCTTTCTTTCTTTCTTTCTTTCTTTCTTTCTTTCTTCCTTCCTTCCTTCCTTCCTTCTTCCTTCCTTCCTTCCTTTCTTTCTTTC
>NW_007098979.1:0-444 GCF_000164805.1 Carlito syrichta | reverse complement strand
TTTTTTGATTTATTGTGGAGATGAGGTCTCGCCAAGTTGCCCGGGCGGGTCTCGAACCCGGGGCTCAGGCAATCCACTCACCTCAGCCTCCCAAAGCATGGGATTACAGGCTGAGACACCAAGCCCGGCGAATCCCAGCATTTTAGGTGGCCAAGGCGGGACAACTGCTTGGGTCGAAGAGTTCAAGACCAGCCTAGGCAACATAGCGAGACATCAACTCTACCAAAGAAAAATTTTTTTAATTAGCCATGTGTGATGGTGCACGCCTATAGTCCCAGTTACTTGGGAAGCTGAGGTTAAAGGATTGCCTCAAGACTGTAGTGATACATGATTATGTCACTGCACTCCAGCCTGGGTGACAGAGTGAGACTCTGATAGAAAGAGAGAAAGAAGCCGGGCTCAGTGGCTCAGCCTGTAATCCCACGCCTTTGGGAGGCTGAGGTG
>NW_007098978.1:0-441 GCF_000164805.1 Carlito syrichta | reverse complement strand
CTCAGCCTTCCAATGTGCTGGGATTACAGGCTGAGCCACCGAGCCCGGCTGCAAAAGGTCTTAGCTGAGAGGTCACTCTTCCATGTTTGGAAGAAACAAGCAAACAAAAAAAATTGAGGGTGATATTTCTAAACATTTAAAGAATTACTGACTATGATAGGTCAAAATGAAGCCCAAGCTGATATTAAATTAAAGGAAAAATATATAAATAATATCAAAAGCACAATGATAATCCTGCTTAATTTTACAGAAAACATTATGCTTTATATGGGATCCAGATGAATCTTTATTTGATAGAAAGTAGTAGAAACTCCAAAGAAAAAACACATTAGACATCAAGAGTTTTCAAGCCCGGCTCGGTGGCGCAGCCTGTAATCCCGCGCTTTGGGAGGCTGAGGTGAGTGGATTACCTGAGCCCGCGGGTTCGAGACCCGCCTGGGC
>NW_007098977.1:0-440 GCF_000164805.1 Carlito syrichta | reverse complement strand
GAAGGAAGGAAGGAAGGAAGGAAGGAAGGAAGGAAGGAAAGAAAGAAGGAAGGAAGGAAGGAAGGAAGGAAAGAAGGAAGAAAGGAAGGAAAGAATGAAAGAAGGAAAAAAATCCATTCTCCTGCAAACCTTCTGTCCTCAGTCCTTCCTCCCCCACATGTGAAGGTCCCCCAAGCTTGGCACCTTTCAACACCAACCACCCCGAAATGGCTTTCCCCAACTTGGTGTGGGAGTTCCCCAGGCTCCCCGGACAGATTATTATTTGGAATCGGAATCCCGCTCTGTCACCCAGACCTTAGCACAGGGGCACCTTAATGGGGACCATGGACTTCACCTGCCAGGATCAGGTGATCATCCCCCCGAGTGATTGGAACCACAAGCCTGTGCCACCATGCCTGACTAATCTTTGGATTCATTTTCAAGGTTGAGATGAGGTCTTG
>NW_007098976.1:0-513 GCF_000164805.1 Carlito syrichta | reverse complement strand
TACCACACCCGGCTCTTTTTTTTTTTTTTTTAATTGTAGAGATGAAGTCTCGCCAAGTTGCCCAGGCGGGTCTTGAACCCATGGGCTCAGGCAATCCTCTTGCCTCAGCCTCCCAAAGTGCTGGGATTATAGACTTGAGCCACTGTGCCTGGCCACTTTTTAAATTCCTGATGACTTTTTAAATAAAATTGGTTTGCTTCCTATGCATCTTATGCAATGAAAAACATGATTCTGAAACAGAGTCTGGGCTTTCCCAGACTACCAAAGGAGTCCCGTTTGATCAACCCAGACCTTGCTGATGGTGCTTGTAACTTTTTCTCCTTCATTCAAATTGGCGAGGAAAAAAAATTTTTTTGAATTCTTAATATGAGTATATTTACTTAATAAAACCAAGCAAACAAAAAGAATAAGCAACTTCATAGCCACAAGATAGAAAAAAGAGATTGTATTAAAATTACCTGGGATAATAGTGTGCCACTTATTTTCTTTCTTTCTTTTTTTTTTTTTTTTTTT
>NW_007098975.1:0-457 GCF_000164805.1 Carlito syrichta | reverse complement strand
TCCAACTCCAAAAAAAAAAAAAAAAGTTCACAAAACATAGAATGAAAAGGTAAAAATGGGCCAGGCACAGTGGATCATGCCTATAATCCCAACACTTCTGGATGCTGAGGTGGGAGGATCACTTGAGCCCTGGAGTTTGAGACCAATCTGGGCAACATAGTAAGAACTGGTCTCTATAAAAAAAAATTTTTAAAGTTAGTTGGGCATGGTGGCACAGGTCTGTAGTCCTGGCTACTCAGGAGGCTAAGGTGGAAGGATTGCTTAAAACCAAGGAGGTAGAGGATGTGGTGAGCCATGATCATATCACTGCATTCCACTCTGGACAACAGAGTGAGATCCTCACTCCAAAAAAGAAAAGAAAAAAAGAAGAAGAAGAAAAAGAAAAAATATATATAAACTTTCCTTCTTTTTTTTTTTTGAGTTGGAGTCTCACTCTGTCGCCCAGACTGGAGTGCAG
>NW_007098974.1:0-425 GCF_000164805.1 Carlito syrichta | reverse complement strand
TCACCTCAGCCTCCCAAAGGCGCGGGATTACAGGCTGAGCCACCGAGCCCGGCTGCCCTGCTAATTTTTAAATCATTTTTAGATTCAAGGCCTTGCTAAGTTACCCATGCCAGGCCAGGTGCGGTCGAGGTTGCAGTGGCCATGAGTGTGCCACTGCACTCCAGCCTGGGTGACAAAGTGCGATTCTGACTCAATTAGAAAAAAAAGTTGCCTAGGCTGGTCTCAAGCCCCTGGCCTCCTGCAGTCCTCTTGCCTCAGCCTCCCAAAGTGCTGAGATTACAGATGTGAGCCACCACTTCTGGCCTATGCATTGTCCTCCCAAAGTGCTGGGATTACAGATGTGAGCCACCACTTCTGGCCTATGCATTTTATTTTATTTTTATTTTTTGAGTTGGAGTCTCACTGTCGCCCAGACTGGAGTGCAG
>NW_007098973.1:0-452 GCF_000164805.1 Carlito syrichta | reverse complement strand
GTGGCTGCTCCCGGCGACCGCAGCCTCGACCTGCTGGGCTCCAGAGATCCTTCTGCCTTAGCCTTCCAAGTAGCCGGAATTACAGGCATGCGCTACCACGCCCAGCTAATTTTTTATTTTGATTTATTGTAGAGATGAAGTCTGGCCTGCCCAGGCAGGTCTCGAACCCGCGGGCTCAGGCAATTCATTCACCTCAGCCTCCCAAAGGCACGGGATTACAGGCTGAGCCACCGAGTCCGGCTTAGATTGTGTGATTTTGAAGAGAATTTCTATTTTTCACACATTTGTGTTACGTGTATAATGTATGTATGTATTTATAACTTCATAAAATCTTTTTTTTTTTTGAGTTGGTGTCTCACTCTGCCACCCAGACTGGAGTGCAGTGGCCACTCCCAGTCACTGCAACCTCGACCTGCTGGGCTCTGGCGATCCTTCCGCATCAACTTTCCAAG
>NW_007098972.1:0-425 GCF_000164805.1 Carlito syrichta | reverse complement strand
GGGAGGGGATGCCCCCCCAGCCCGCGGGAAGGAGACACTCCAGCCAGGTCCATCCCGGGGGCTGGGCCTTCAGTGGATCCTCTCACCTATGCTTGAGGCGGTGGCTGTGAAGCCGTTTTCCAGAGAAGTGACCTGCCCAAGACCACACAGCTTGTGTACAGCAGAGATGGGGCTCGGCCTGGCTTTCTCGGCTTGGCCCACCATTCTCCCTCCAGGATGCCAAGGCTGTGATTCCGAGAGTCCGCCACCCGAGGAAAGGAATCCTAACAGCATGTGAGGTGCCAGGCACTGGGCCAGGTTCTGCCCAAAGGCTTTTTCGTTTTCCCACTCCGTCACAGGTCCATTCTGCAGGTGTCCAACGGAGGCTGGAGAGGCCTGGTGACCCGCTTTGGGTCCCACCTGAGGCTGCAGCCCACCCAGGACTG
>NW_007098971.1:0-440 GCF_000164805.1 Carlito syrichta | reverse complement strand
ACCGCACCTGGCTAATTTTTTGATTTATTGTAGAGATCAGGTCTCACCAAGTTGCCCAGGTGGGTCTCGAACCCGCGGGCTCAAGCAGTCCACAACACCTTGGTCTCCCAAAGCGCCAGATTACAGGCTGAGCCACTGAGCCTGGCCACATACCCTCAAAGGACCACGTTCCTCCGCTGCCAATTCCTGACCTGAGTGGCATCCTCACCGCATGTTTGAGGTCTGCCTCCCTGACCAGTCTGCATGGCCCCCAGAAGCAGGAACTGTCCCTGTTGTATTCCCGGTGCCCAGTGGCAGCCTGGCATGGCATGGGCACCCATAAAGTAGTTTGGTAAGCTGGGCTTGATGGCTCAGCCTATAGTCCCGTGACTTTGGGAGGCTGAGGTGAGTGGATTGCCTGAGCCCGCGGGTTCGAGACCCGCCTGGGCAACTTGCCGAGA
>NW_007098970.1:0-425 GCF_000164805.1 Carlito syrichta | reverse complement strand
TTTTTTTTTTTTTTTTTTTGGTCACCAACTTCAGAGCAGGGCTTGGCATCTGAAGGGAAATGGCAGATTTCTTTCAGGGAGAAGAGACCAGGCCACCGAGGGCTTACTGCCCTCCTGGGAGACACATCCTTGATGGCCCCCTGGACCCTGCTAAGTGATGACCCGGTGGACATTGAGGCCAGGGATGCTTTTTGCTTTCTCTAGCTCTCTTCTTTTTTTTTTTAGTTGGAGCCTCACTCCATTGTCCAGGCGGGACAGCAGTGGCATGCTCACGTCGACCTGCTGGGCTCAGGCGATCCTTCAGCCTCAGCCTTCCAAGTATCTAGAACCACAGGTGCGTGCTACCACACTTGGCTAGTTTTTTTATTTAGTGTAGAGATGAGGTCTCGCCAAGTTGCCCCGGCTGGTCTCAAGCCCGTGGGCTC
>NW_007098969.1:0-448 GCF_000164805.1 Carlito syrichta | reverse complement strand
AAAAAAAAAAAAAAAAAGTGCATGTATTAGCTAGGTGTGGTAGCACGTGCCTATAGTTCTGGCTACTTGGAAGGCTGAGGCGGAAGGATTGCCGGAGTCTAGCAGGGCGAGGTTATGGTGGCTGGGAGTGTGCCACTGCACTCCAGTCTGGGTGACAGAGTGAGACTCCAACTAAAAAAGAAAATGCATATATTACTCTGGGGGCAGCCTGGCTAAAGGGTGACCAGAGGGCCACAAGTTTGCTCTCCTGCCCAAGTGGTTCTTTGCTCTTGTAGTATGTTCCAAGTGGAGGTGTGGAGGCAGAAGGTGGCTTCTGGGGGAGGAAGATGGAGTGATAAATATTTCCTTAGGACCAGGGTCCATGTCTCTCTTGTTTACTGCTGTATCTCTGGAGCCTCTGGCATAGCATTTCTTTTTTTTTTTTTTTCTTTCTCTCTTTTTTTTTTTT
>NW_007098968.1:0-494 GCF_000164805.1 Carlito syrichta | reverse complement strand
TTCTTTGTTTCTGTGATAGATCACTCAGCATTATAGACTCTAAGTCCATCCAAGTTGCTGCGAAGTTCATAATTTTGTCCTTCTTGATGGCTGCATAATATTCCATCGTGTATATGTACCACATTTTTTTATCCAGTCTTCTTGATGGGCAGTATGGTTGGTTCCGTGTTTCTGCTATTGTGACTAATGGTGCAATAAACAATCTTATGTGCATAACAAGGTGGTGGGAGGTGCGGATAAGGAGGTGGGAAACGGTCAAGAGTGCAGATGTCAGAATTTCTTTGTTAACAGACGAAAGGAAGGAAGCTATGAATACTCCCATGGAATAAGTTTTGTTCCCGTGGCACATGAAGAAATTTGGAAGATTCTTTTTTTTGAGTTGGAGTCTCACTCTGTTGCCCAGACTGGAGTGCAGTGGCACGCTCACAGCCACAGTAGCCTTGACCTGCTGGGCTCCAGCAATCCTTCCGCCTCAGCCTTCCAAGTAGCTGGAA
>NW_007098967.1:0-460 GCF_000164805.1 Carlito syrichta | reverse complement strand
AGCTGACTACATAGGTAGATAGCTGGATAAGTCAGCTTGCTAGCCAGCAGACTAGCTGTTAAATGCACCTAGTTAATTCTCCTGGCTAGCCTGCTGGCTAGGTACGTAGCTAGCTAGTTATGTGAGCTTGCTAGCCAGCCGGCTAGCTTAAGTCAACTAGGTAAGTCAGCAGGCTAGCCATCTGTTTGGTAAATAGCCAGCTAGTTTAGTCAACTGACTAAACAGCTGACTATCTGGCTAAGTCAGCTAGTTAAATCAACTGGCAATCAGCTACCTAGCTAGTTAACTCAACGCATTAAGTCATTTGGCAATCCAGCTGGTTATGTAGTTAAAAAACTAGTTAAGTAAGATGGCTAGAGATCTGACTAGCTAGTTATTTCAGCTAGTTAAGACAGCTGGGTAGCTAGGTAGATAGCTGGTTAAGTCAGCTAGTTAAGTTAGCTTGCTAGCTAGTTAAGTC
>NW_007098966.1:0-582 GCF_000164805.1 Carlito syrichta | reverse complement strand
CACACACACACACACACACACACACACACACACACACACACACACACACACATTTGCCAGGCATGGTGACATGCACCTGTAGTCCTAGCTACTTAAGAGGCTAAGGCAGGAGGATCACTTGAGCCCAGGAGTTCGAGGTTGCAGTGAGCTATGATTGTGCCACTGCACTCTAGCTTGGGTAATAGAGTGAGACTCTATCTAAAAAAAAAAAAAGATTGTTTCTTCCAATTCACAAATATGGTATGTACCCATTTAATAAGGTCTTCTTTAATTTCTCTCAGATATGCTTTGTAATTTTTAGTATACAGGTCTTAATAACTTTTGTTAAATGTAGCCCTAAACATTTTTTTATTTTTTTAAATTTTTTTATTTATTTTTTATTTTTTGAGTTGGAGTCTCACTCTGTCGCCCAGGCTGGAGTGCAGTGGCACACTCCCGGCCACTGCATCCTCCACCTGCTGGGCTCCGGCTGTCCTTCCTGCTCAACCTTCCGAGTAGCTGGAACTACAGTCACACCCGACCACACCCAGCTAATTTTTTGATTTATTGTACAGATGAGGTCTCGCCAAGATGCCCAGGTGG
>NW_007098965.1:0-584 GCF_000164805.1 Carlito syrichta | reverse complement strand
ATTTTTGATTTATTAGTAGAGATGAGCTCTTGCCAAGTTGCCCAGGCGGGTCTCGAACCCGCGGGCTCAGACAATCCACTCACCTCAGCCTCCCAAAGCGCTGGGATTACAGCCTGAGCCACTGAGCCCGGCATGGGTTTTGTTGTTGTTGTTGTTTTTGAGTTGGAGTCTCACTGTTGCCCAGGCTGGAGTACAGTGGCATGCTCACAGCCACTGCAACCTTGACCTGCTGGCCTCAGTTGATACTTCCACCTCAGCCTTCGAAGTAGCTGGAACCACAGGCAAGTGCCACCCCACCTAGTTAAGTTTTTGATTTATTGTAGAAACAAGGTCTTGCCAAGTTGCCCAGGCTGGTCTTGAACCAGTCTTGGTCTCAGACAATCCTCTCGCCTCTGCCTCCCAAAGTACTGGGATTACAGATTTGAGCCACTGTGCCACAGTTATCATGGGACAACCTCCTGGGCTCAGGCCATCCTTCCACTTCAACCTTCCAAGTAGCCAGAACTACAGGTGCGTGCTACCACGCCCAGCTAATTTTTTTTTGAGTTGGAGTCTCACTCTGTCGCCCAGACTGGAGTGCAGTG
>NW_007098964.1:0-534 GCF_000164805.1 Carlito syrichta | reverse complement strand
TAGCACGCGCCTGTAATTCCGGCTACTTGGAAGGCTGAGGTGGAAGGATCGCCAGAGCCCAGCAGGTCGAGGTTGCGGTGGCCAGGAGCGGCCACTGCACTCCAGTCTGGGCGACAGAGTGAGACTCCAACTCAAAAATAATAATAATAATAATAATAATAATAATTTCTCAATCGATTTCTCCAGGAGAGCTGTCATATTGATTCCAAATACTGTAGATGTTATTCCTTCCTTTCAGTTATTTAATCTCTCCCTTTTTTTCCAGTCTTATTTCATGGTCAAGTGGTTTTTTTATGCTCTCAGATCCTGAGATAAAATGGAGATGAAAAATTCCTATTGCCTAGTGACGTCATAGAGCACATGCTAGTCATACATTTGTGGTGATGCTGGTGTAAACAAACCTACTGCACTGCTAGTTGTATAAAAGTATAGCACATACATTTATGTACAGTACATAATACTTGATAATTATAATAAATGACTTTTACTGGTTCATGTATTTACTGTACTATACTTTTTTTTTTTTTTTTTTTT
>NW_007098963.1:0-447 GCF_000164805.1 Carlito syrichta | reverse complement strand
GGAGGTTTTGTCAAAGATGAGTTGGTTGAGAAATTGAGACTTTGCTTCTGGAATCTCTATCCTGTTCCATTGGTCTATATGACTGTTCTTGTCCCAATACCAGGCTGTTTTGATGACTGTAGCCTTATAGTAAAGTTTGAAGTCTGGAAATGTGATACCTCCGGCTTTGTTTCTTTTGCTGAGGATTGTTTTGGCTATTTGTGGTCGTTTGTGTTTTCATATGAATTTCTGTACTGTCCTTTCCAGGTCGGAGAAGAATGGTGTTGGTAACTTAATGGGTACTGTGTTTAATCTGTAGATTGCCTTTGGTAGAATGGACATTTTAACAATGTTGATTCACCTATCCACGAGCATGGAATATTTTCCCATTTTTTTGGGTCTTCTTGGATTTTTTTTTTTGAGTTGGAGTCTCACTCTGTCACCCAGACTGGAATGCAGTGGCCACTC
>NW_007098962.1:68295-93644 GCF_000164805.1 Carlito syrichta | reverse complement strand
CTGAGTGTGTTAGTTCAGGTCTCTCTTCCTCTTCTTGTAAAGCCACCAATACTACTCCAATGATAGTCTATTAATCTATAGCCCATAATCTATTAATCCCCACAGTAAAAGATTAATACATTCATGAGGGCTCTGCCTTCATGGTCCAATCATCTCTTACAGGCACACCTTTCAATACTGCCTCATTGAGGATTAAAGTTTAATGTGAGTTTTGGAGGTGATAAATATTCAAACCATAGTATTAAGCTTTCTTAAGTTTACTATTTTTTTAAAGGATCCAGTTTAAATCCTATATCAAATTTGTCCTTCAAACTGTAATCCATTTTATTTCTGCTGAAATTTATTCACCATTATGGGTCTTAGTCTAATCCTTTATTTTCTTCCTCCCCAAAGCTATATATATCCTGGATTTAATATATATATTTTACAGTACTCTGTTTACTCATCACATATGATAATAGAGCCATTAAAAAAATGAATCTATAGTTATAAAGTGATTAAATTTACATATGAATATTGCTTACCTGCATACATAAAAACCATTGCAATTCTAATAACACATATGTCTAAAATGACCCTTGGCCTTGCTACCTTATGAAATCTAGTATGCTACTTTAGCAGTCTAAGTATCTATGACCAATGGTTTATTAGTTCTCACCTCAAATAAAAAGACAATCCCCTTTAATGTCTATCTGTGATCTTCCTAATATCAAAGCTATTACACACATAATGTATATTGAATCTAACCCTTTGCCAGATTTCCATTTCAGCTGCTATGGCTGCCCTTCCTCTTAGCTTTTGTCTGCTCTTATTCTTTCTGCCTACAGTGATGGTACATACACCAATCTATTCCTGTCAACCTTCTTCATAAGCTGCCTACACAACAGCGTGTGGCACTCATTACTAATAATTCCCAAATAGCTATTTTTTCGTCACACTAAATAAAAAATCTTCAAGTATTAGCAGAGGCTATGGCAGTCCCAAATAAAGATTGCATTTCCTAGCCACCTTTTGAGCTGTGTAGCATATAGTGTGTACCTGACATTTTAAGATAGATGAAACTTTGTACTCTTAAAGGAGCTCAAATTCTAATAAATTATAAAATATAAAAGCAAGATGTCGGGAGCTGCAGTCACTAGTAAAAGTAAGGTAAAAGGGACCTGAAAACAGGAAAAACGCCGGCTGGAAACAAGGTCCCAGTAAAATGCAGCCACAACGGAGGCAAAGCCCCATGAATCCTGTTGACGGACCTTCCCTAACTTTGAAGGATTGCGTGCATAGGCTTGAGAATGTTCCCTCTTTAATTGCGATAATAGATGTGCAAATGGATGATGGCATTTGACAGCAAAAATTATACATAGGCATAATGGAGGTGAGATTGCAGCAAAAAGAGTGCCCCTTAGGGTGTGTAAGGATGTTTTTCAGTAAACAGCAGGAGGCTGAGAAGAACGAGTCAGCCACTTCCTCGTAAACAACAGACCCCAGCTGAGAGCTGGTGGAAAACAACCATTTGAGATAAAAAATAGGTTAAGATATTTTAGGATTAAATAAATAGTTTAATGAAGATAGAATTTAGAATATTAATAATAAGATAGTAAGATAAGATAAACTAGTAAGATAAGAGATATATAATAGTATAAGTGATAGTTAAGAAAATATAGAGACATAAGGATAGAAATAAAATTAATAGAAATAAATATATAGTAGTAAGTAAGTTAAATAAGACGTAGGGTTAAGGTTTAGCTTTATAGGGTAAGGATATTATAGGCCTATAATAGTAAATAGTTATAAGAAAGTTAGGAAGAAACCAGGATGTTCATAAATGTTTGACTTAAGAAAAACACCATCTATGGTTAAAATTGTTAAAGGTCAACCTTATTGTGAGTGCAAAAAGGATGTACGTGGGCGTTTGTTAGCAACATAAGATACATTTGTGGGTACAGGGCTGAGTGAAAAACCAATATAAGCTTGTGAAAAATAAATAAAAATTGGCAGAGTCTTGAGCTCTCCCTAGGAAGAGTATTCCTGTCGTTTTCGTCTTTTCTTTTTCACCGCTTCCCGATTCCCCCATCTCAAGCCCTGACTCTCTCCTGGAGCTGGACTCCAACAGCAAGAGATAGCTATTGCTAATTGATATATTCAATGATAACCTTAAGTGTAGGATGCTATTGGAATATAATGCTTTCCAGAAGGAGAGAATTATTTTGAAGGATGTATAGATTCTCAATTGAAGAAAGAGGTATGTTAGTTAACAAGAGTTATGATTCAAGTAACATAAGCCTAAATACTTCTAGCTCAAATAAATAAATAAATAAAGTAGGAAATGCATTGTGGTATATAATTAAATACTCCAGGAATAAGTTTATTTCAAGTACAATTGATGCTAAAGTCAAAAATATCATCAAGAGTGTTCTTTTTCTACATTTTTTTCTGTATTGATTTTATTCTTACAAATATTCAGTGCCAGAGTTGAGATTGTAACTCAGAACATTACTTAGCTGGGCTTCAGTTTCCAAATTAAATATTATTTAAGTCTAGAATCTTACTGAGTATCTAGAAAGTTCCATGTTCTAAATATTTAATAATAGAGATATAACAGCAAACATCACTATTTTGAACTTACATTCAAGTGAGGTAAATCTATACATCTGAAACATGATAAATAGTAAATTACATAATAGGTTAGAGGGTGACAGGTGATATGAAAAGACAAAATATAGTAGAACAAACCTGGGATTTATGAGTTCTGTGGTTACCAAGGTTGAGGATATCTGGGAAAAATTCATATTTTTTAATATAAGCTTCCCATCTTTCTTCTTAAAATGAATATGCATGAAATGACATTGCAGCAGGAATCCTACAGGCATAATGTGATAAGCATGAGAATGAAGACATACATACTAAGAAAAGTGGTGCAGGAAGACAGAAAGAACTGAGATCCCTAATAGTATTATTGAGCCACCATTCCAGCTGTGGAATGTCTAACTTCGTGTCTTTTATTATCACCATAGGAGAGATTTTTGCTTACAGTCAGTTTCTTTAAAAATTTTCCTAAGTAGCTTTGGGCATTCAGAGTTGTTAATTCTGTGAGATCTGTGTGACATGGATATACTTTTCCTGAGGCTCTTGCTTTGATCACTTTGATCAATCCCGAGAGTAGGTTCAGAAAGGCAAGACTTGTGGTGGGAACAGCTAGAACAAAGCTTAGTTTGAAAGATACCTAATTTAATCTCTCTTCTCAAAAAGGAAGCCTGCCTATACGAAGTTAGGTTCTGTTTTCCATAAAGGGGATACACCTTCCTAGGTCAAATCTCAATCTCTCTCTCTCTCTCTCTCTCTCTCTCTCTTTTAGTTTTAAGAAGAAAAGGAAAAAGATTCATGGCAGAAAGACCTGCCATGGGCAAGTTTCTCGAAAAACCACCTAAATCTCTTTCATTCTTTAAATCTCTTTCATTCTTACCCCTCTTCTCTCTGAATTTGAATGCCCACAAACTAACACTAACTTTCTCTCTCTCTCTCTCTCTCTCTCTCTCTCTCTCTCTCTCTCACACACACACACACACACACACACACACACACACACAGACAGACATACACACACACACAAAATATACAAACACAAAATCACCCTTACATTTTACTGAATTTGACCAAATCTAAGCTACCAATATTTATATGTTATGGGACCAGGTACAATAAAGAAAAGTCTGTATGTAATTAAGAATGAACTGGCCAGACTGTTTTCCATAAAGGTTGCACCAATATACATTTGGAAAAAAAAAATGAACTGGGGCAGTGCATTTAGCGGATCTGTCTCTTGCTTCAATAGTGTTTCGACCTAACAGAACTGGAAACTCCCTCTCTTCCAACCTTCCACCACCCTCCAGTCTCCTCTTACAACCTCCAATATCATCTTCTTGGCCACCTCCTGCTTTTGGGACCAGCGAACACTTTTTTATTTGCATTAGTTCTTTCTTGCTGACCAGTCATGAGCTCCCAGGTTGACCAGAATTACTCCACTAAGGTGAAGGCCACTGTTAACTGCCTGGTCAATTTGCATCTGCAGGCCTTCTACACCACCCTTTCTCTGGACTTCCATTTCTACCACAAGGATATGACTCTGGAAGGCACAGGCTGCTTCTGTGAATTGGCAGAGGAGGAGCACTAGGGCTCAGAATCTCTTAAAGATGCAAAACCAGCATGGCGGCTGCACCTTCTTCAAGGACATACAGAAGTCATCTCAAAATGAGAAGGGTAAAACTCTAGATGTCATGGGAGCCACCGTGGCCCTGGAGAAGAATCTGAATGAAGCCCTTTTGGATTGTAATACCCTGGGATTTGCCAGCATAGACCCCCATCTCTGTGATTTCCCGGAGAACCACATCCTGGATGAGAAAGTGAAACTCATCTAGAAGATGGGCGACCATCTGACCAACCTTCGCAGGCTGGCTGGGCTGGGCCAGTATCTCTTTGAAACACTCTCACCCTCAAGCACCTCTTAGGAGCCCTTCTCAAAGTATCAAAGCTTCTGCCTGAGACTCTCCCTGTAGCTGGCAGGCAGGCAACTTTTTAACCACCTTGGAGCCCTCTCACAAGCCCTGGACCAAATGAAAATAAAGCATTTTGCGGGGGGGAGGACACTGAAAAATAAATTGGCATACAAATAAAAAATCATTTTGCAAAGTATTCATCAAATGTAGTCTTCCTAACTTTGGGTTAAATATAAGTCTCTAACATAAAATAGGAGTGTAAGCAAGGTTTAGAAATGTCCTCTTCCCTCTTATGTATGATAGTATATGAACCATATAATGCATAATACTACATAATAACAAAATAAAAGGAACAATTATATTAAAATATTATATATAAATTACTCATTTATAGAATAAATATACTTATTTCATATATGTATTATGTGTGCATAAATATTGTTGCATGACAATTGTCTATGAGTTTTTCACATTTCTGCACATCTTGTGGGTTTTTATTTTTTTGCACTATGTTTTCAAAGATGTTTGCACAGCAAACAACCTAGGATGTTAGAGACAGTGTCTTTCTCTGAGGCAAGGGCAGATTTGTTTACTATCTATGACAAAAAGGATAATACAAATAATGTCTTCCTCTGGGGCAAAGGTTAGATAGATTTGCTGGCAGTCCCATTATAAGATGGAGAGTTTCCTAAGCTCAGGTTCCTCATCTGTGTTGCAAACCTCAAACAAGTTCAACATCAACCCAAGTTGCTCTATCTTACTCACTTATGACTTAGGTGATTAATGGAACCAATGAGAACATGAAGCACATACTGCCTTCCGTGCCTTGAGTAATAAAATATTTTGTATCTGACTCAGGAGTTTTATTGCCTCTGCCAATATTCTAGAAAATGTGGCAACCTAACCTGTGAGCTTACAAGTAGTATAAAATCTAAATCTTTCAGAGTTCTTGGCATATTGGCAGTGTGGATAATATTATTCAACATCTTCATCTTAATACCCACATGTACCTAACAAGATATTTCCTGCATTTGCCTCTTAAAATAATTTGAACACTATAGTAAAAAAACTTATAATGCCGAGCCCTACAAATTGCCTTCCCCATGAAACTTTCACTGGTGCTATGTTCTGAATTAATTATCTTTATTCTTTCTTCATTTAGAACTTTGTAATTTGAGTGTCATTTAATTCTACTCTTTGTAATGTTAACTTTGTGTGTAATGTCTTTCTAATTGATTATATATTGTGAGAAAGTGTGATATTTGTTAATCTCTAATTTCCTGAATTACCTTGTCCTGTGTTACCTAAATATAGTGTGTTTGTTGATTTGTCAGAGAATTATGTGACTAAAGAGGTATTCTTTAATATTTATTTGAATGATAAAATGATATATTTATGTGGCAGGTTAAAATTTCAAGGGACACATATTCTATTTACTTGAATCAATTTTATTCTAACATTTCTGTGAAGTAGGACTATTATAACAAAACAAAAGAAACCGCCTATACTCAATTCTTCTGATTCCTGATGTCATGTATTTTCTTTTGGAATGTCAGCATTTTGAAAGACACCTGGTTTGTTTTATTTTAAATTTTGTACTTATAAATAGCAAATAAAGTTGGCATTTTTAAAAAATCTCACTTTCCTTCTAGGATTTCTTCCAGCAAAGTTCAAACGCATTATTCAATTTAAGAAATGTTACAAGAAGGAAGATACTAAAAAAGGTCTAGGGCTGTACATATGAGCCTTCTAAGAAGAGAGAGGCAGCTCTCTTTGTATGCAAAGGTGAAAGAAAATGTCAAAATTATGTTAATAAAGAGTAATATTAACACAACACTAGAGCAGATTAAAAGTCAGAAATGAGAATTTTATGTAAAAACTTGTCATGTTGTAAATCATGTAAATTTTCTGCAGTAATTATTATTATTCTCTTAGTCCCACTTGATAAGGCTCTTCATAATCACTACAAGATTTCTAAAGGAGAATAGACATGAGTACTATTATCAAGAAATAATTGGGTTTGAAACAAAATATACCAGCTCTTACTCTTTTAACTTTTGCAGTAGACATGATGAATTAACATATTTTCTTTTTCACTGAAATATTTCAGTAGGTATTATTTGATGGAAAGAGAATCCTCCCACTGTTTATTGATTGTATATACATGTATGTGTGTATATATGTGTGTGTTTGTGGGGATGGAGGTTAAGAAGATAGTAGAAGAAAGTTTACATATGCAACAGTATTTACCAATGCAGCTCATTATTCTGAGTCACAATCAGAAAACAAGACACAATATTGTTGGGGGACTTATATATAGTGAAGCCAAATTGAGTGAAAAATAAAAAACCTATTAAAACAATTATTCATATATACCTCTGAATTAGAAAATATCCAAGGAAATTTACAAAATAAATATCTTACAACAGAAATAATAAAAACTGAGAGTGCTAAATAGCTTATTATGATAAAAAAAACTAGACAAAAGGTTAGAGTAGAAATTTATAGTCTAGAAATTCTTCATATTTTTCACTAAGAATTTTCCCAAATATTTTGCACACATTATAGTGATATTGTAGAATATTAGTATGCAGCTTCAGGAAAGATAATTTTTCCATAATATACGCAAAGTATATTTAATGTCACCAAATAATGATAAAAAAATCATGTCTGTAGTGAAATATATTTTAAATATGCACTTGATTTCATAGTGATATTTTTATTGATGGACAAAGCTGAATATAATAATAAAATAATATTACTTTTCTAAATAATAATTTTGATGTAAAATTAAGTTGATAATTATTCTGTGGAAAAATAGCCCAATGTTTAAATATTCCCTTATATGTATACATATATTTTTAGGATAGGAAATTGTCATTAAATTGTATTGGTGAATTTGGATTATATGAATAAATAAGATAGATTCACTTTATGAGTCTAAATCAGAAGACTGACACTTAGATGCCTGCATGATCCAGGTTGGTGATACGGGTTACTTGGGGTGGTACTCTGGATTGTCTATTCCCTTTCTGAAAGATGAAGTCACCACTCGGCTCCAATTGCACTTTAATTAGAATATTAAAAGACAGATTATTCATCTTTAACCCTACTCATTTTTTTTTAGTCAGAGTCTCACTGTCACCCAGGTTGGAGTGCAGTGGCATGCTGATGCCACCGCAGCCTCAATCTGATGGACTCAGGCAATCCTTCTGCCTCAGCCTTCCAAGTACTTGGAAGCACAGTTGCACGCCACCATGCCAAGCTAATTTTTTTTATTTGTTGTAGACAAGGTCTTGTTGAGTTGCCCAGGCTGGTCTCAAGCCCCTGGGCTCAGACAATCTTCCTGCCTCTGCCTTCTAAAGTGCTGGGATTGCAGGCATGAGCCACTGCTCCTGGCTTCTAATCATTCTTTACACTCTGTATTCAACCCATCAGAAAATTGTTCTTTTACTCTCTAATTTTTTTTTTTTTTTAGGTTGGAGTCTCACTCCGTTGTCCAGGCTGAAGTGGTACACTCACTGCCACCACAGTCTAGACCTGCTGGACTCAGATGATCCTGCCACCTCAGCCTTCCTAGTAGCTGGAACTACAGACACGCATCTTCATGTCTGGCTAATTTTTTTGATTTATTGTAGAGATGCGGTCTTGCCAAGTTGCCCGGGGTTGGTCTCGAACCCGTGCACTCAGACAATCCTCTCACCTCGGCCTCCCAAAGTGCTGGGATTATAGGCGTGAACCACTGCGCCCAGCCTTACTCTCTATTTTTAAAACATATCTGCAATTTAAAATCTCCTTGCATAATTTTAATTTTGGCCAAATCACTATTACTCCTTGTCTTGTTATTGTGATAGTCTTCTAACAAACATCTCCATGTCTGCCTTTCCTGCTACCAAAAACTAAACAAAACAGAAGAGTAATTATTTTATAATTTTAGTCAGGTTATGCCCTTTCTCTAGTCAAAACTCTCTGGTAATTTTCAAAGGGAAAGTCAAAATTCTTACAGTGGTCCACAAAGTCTCATGTGTTCTGGTGCCTTTCTGCCGCTCTGATCTCATCCACTTATCTGATACTTCTTTAGCCATGGTGAACTACTTATTACTGTAGCATACCAGGAGCACTCACACTTCCAGATCTTAACTTTCTTGTTTTCTTTGCTTGGGAAGCTCTTTCTCCTTCTTCCCATACAAGGCTATCTCCTCGTAATTTGGTGAAACCTTAACTGGTGCAACACCAACTGGTTTTATGACAATACTATTCTGATGCTAACCACCAAGAGTTAGCATCATAACTCACAAGTTTAAGGGTTCAGTCCTTCATAAGACCACCCTTACTTCAAATGCCAGACACACTTTAGGGATCTTCAGGCCACCTCCACTTCTGACCCAGTGACTGCAAATGTGAGGGTTCCCATGACTCTCTCATGTACTAGAATGATGCACAGAACTCGGGAGAGCACTATATATGAAGAGAGGACTGGGAAAGTCCTAAATGGAGAACTTCCATGACCTCTCCCTGTGGTGTCAGGATGCATTAATTTCCCAGCACATCAATATGTTCACCAGTCAGAAAGTTCTGCTGAAATTCAGTGTCCAGAGTTTTCACTGGGGCTTTAGTATATAGACAAGACTGACAAAATTATTGATTCTGTGACTGAACTTAATCTTCAACCTCCCTCCTCTCTGTAGAAGTTGGGCTGGTTCAGAGACCCAAGACTCTAATCACATGGTTAGTCAGTTCTCCCCAACTGTAGCTATCTAGTAGCCCACCATGAATCATTTCATTAGCATAACAGAGACACATCTATCAATCATTGAATTACAGGGACTTTAGAAGTCCTGAGACAGAAACCTGACAAGGACCATAAATGTTTTACTATACCACATCTCACATCCTCTTAAGTATTTCCTCAAACTTCACATTTTTAGAAAACCCTTCTCTAACCAACTGTAATAATCTGTCCACTAAAAAAACAGTTTTTTAAAAACACTTTTATTTCCAGTTTTCT
This sequence comes from Carlito syrichta, assembly GCF_000164805.1. Taxonomy (NCBI): domain Eukaryota; kingdom Metazoa; phylum Chordata; class Mammalia; order Primates; family Tarsiidae; genus Carlito; species Carlito syrichta. The sequence continues at coordinate 84,146 of NW_007098962.1, read as the reverse complement.
TTGGTCCATATCTGAACAAGCTAACAAGCCCTGTGAGAAATTCAAGTTTGTAAATCTTCAGCTTACACATGGAAAATTTTCCACTCTCTGGCAACTAGAATCACTTACCCTACTCCTACCTTCATCAAGCCAGACGAGTCATTTTTATGCTTACCTATCTTTCCCTTTGTGTCCCCTGTATAAGTAATAAACTTTCTCTTAAATTCCCTTGGTGTGTGGAGTGTCAATAGTCTCAACATCTAAATTACATGATGGTTGAGGATTCATCTTTCCTCTTTCTCTTTCAACCTCAAATTACCATCTTAACTAAAATCACCTCTCCTCCCCATCCTCTATTAATAGAATTCCAATTCACATTTTCTAATTTAGTTTTTGCCATAAGCTTTATCAACATCTGACATATTATTAATATTGCCTTATAAATTTACTGTGTATCACTTCCTCTAGTATACAAGCTCCACAATAGAAAAAAATTTATGATTGTTTTATTACTGTAATTCCAGTGTCTGAAATAGGAGTAGTCATTCAATAAATATTTGTTCAAATATAACATTTTAACTTTACACTTACATTTGTCCACTAATACAGCAATATTTATTTTGAATTATTTTGAATCAATTGATTTAGTAGCTTGCAATCATAACTATTTATTTAATTAACTCTTCTGTGTATCAGCAGTTTGCCTGTACTTAGCTGACCAGTTCTAATACCAACCAGGTTCACTTGTGAGACTTTGATTCACTGCTGTTTGGCCTGGCAATGATGATTCTGAGTGTTGATTGGGGAAAAGGGACAATGAATGTTCTGACTTTCACCATCCAGCCACAGCTTATCCACAGGGTACCTCAGTAGGAGGATTCCAAGAATGAGAATGACAGTGTTCAAAGCAAGCATGATGTGGTTTCTGCCACATGCTACTGGTCAAAGTAAGTCACAAGGCAAGCCCAGGCTAAAGGGGTAGAAAAAGCCCCCCACTTCTTGATGGGAGGAGATGAAAAGACACTTTACAAGGGATATAGATTTAGAAAGGAAAATCATACTTTCCAATCAATCACAGGTCACTTCACTCATTTCTTCAAGGGAGAAAATCTGAAAGTTTCTCCCTCCATATTATCTTTAATTAAAACAACACCCAAACAGCAAGCACACTTTGAGTGCTTACTATGTAACAGTTCACAGATACTAATCAGCATTTTCTACCTGTACACATTATCACCAGTCTCTTTTTCTTATATGTCTACCACATGAGTTTTTATGATTATGCCCCTCTTCTTTCTCCAGTTACCTAAAATATACTCCTTTTTGTTCCCATTCAACTACTATATAAGATGGAATTAATGCAGTCTTATCCTATTATCTCCATTTAGAAAAGATCTCTATGCTTTCTTGCTCCCAAAAAGCTTATGTTTATTCAATAATAACAATAAATATGTTTTTAAAGTTTTTTTCTTTTTTCTTTGTACTTTCCCTGTAAGATTAGATTTTATGAGATACTGGTGGAGATTCCTGCTTCTTTTGCAAATCTCCAAAACTCCTAGATTAGTGCTTTACAGACAATGATGCAAGTAATGTTGATAATGCCTTGAAGTTTAAGTTTGACAATCTATTTGTATCATACCCGAGGAAAGCACTAATTTCAATTGAAGTCTTGTCTGTGTTTGATGTTATTGAGGAGGAAAAGATGATTCCAAATAAAAGACTAGGTATTAAGAAAGAAATGTCTAAAGAATAAACAAAAATATACCATTAAATTTGACTATAACTAAGAAGAGACTATTACAATGATAGTGAGACTATTTGGTGACTAATGGGACAATTACATTTAGTTTAAAAATGACAGTTTTAGCAAGATGTAAGAAAACATTAAAAAATTGTACTGTGAGCCAGACTCGGTGGCTCAGCCTGTAATCCCGCACCTTGGGAGACTGAGGTGAGCGGATTGCCTAAGCCCGAGGGTTCGAGACCCGCCTGGGCAACTTGGCGAGACCTCATCTCCACAATAAATAAAAAAAAAATTAGCCGGGCATGGTAGCACACGCCTGTAGTTCCAGCTACTTGGAAGGCTGAGGCAGAAGGGTCGCCGGAGCCCAGCAGGTCGAGGCTGCGGCGGCCGGGAACGGCCACTGTACACCAGTCTGGGCGACAGAGTGAGACTCCAACTCACAAAAAAAAAAAAATTGTACTGTGATGCAAGAAATGATGGATAACTTTTCTGTCACAATCTTAAATCAAAGAAAATAAAATATGAGAATGAAAGAAAATAATTAGCCTGAGAAAATATCCTGAATGACCAGTTATTTAAAAAAAAAAAAGTCAGTTAAACAATATGTTAAATGTCAGTAAGTTATAATCAAAATATGTTTAAAATGAATAAATAAGAGTAAGACCTTAGTAAAATGATTCCATTATGTCTTGCTTATGGCTACAGTCCCTTAGAAATGAAAAGGATAACTTGGAATGAGTAGTAGACACATTTAAAGTAAATTTTTCTCTGTTATATTTTACTTCCTCATTCTAACATCTGTCTTTTTTTTTTTCTTCCTTAAACCACTTAATTTCTAAAACTACGTTTTAGCTATCATGAGATTTCTTGCTGAATTTTGTTTGACTTGATCACATAAGATAGTAGTAAAAGAAGGAAATATAACTCTATAACAAAGAAATACAAAAGTCTCGATCTATATTTTATAAGATACATTTTCTTTATTAAATTGCCAGATAGTCTCAAAAATGTTTTATATATTTAATAAAATATTATCTCCAATACTTTCAATGGTTGAAGTCAAGATGAAGGGACGAGTATGATACCTTGTGATTTTTCAGATAATTACTTAGAAATGTTTTGGTTGTGGTCAATTGCGGTGTACAAGTGGGTACCCAACTACCATTTAAGATCAATGATAAATAGTCCGGTCTTTCTTGTGCTTTTCACACTTTTTTTCCCTGCTGCTCTCTAGAATACTCCTCTTTTTAAATACACACAAAATATATAGCTAAAGCATCTACCACCTATGTGAATAAATGCTTGATTCATTCATTCCATTTTTCTTGGGAACAAATAGAAACAATGAAATAAAAAGTTGCATAGCTGAAAGCATAAAGAATGACAAAATGGTCACTGAAGACTCAGAAGGGAGAGGTTGGGAAAGGGGATGTGGAGATGAAAAATTACCTATCAGGTACAATATGCACAGATGGGGATGGGGGAACACTTAAAGCCCAGACTTCTTTATCACTCTGTGATGCATCCAGGTAACCAAAAATCATCTGTACACCTAAAGCCATTGAAATAAAGTTTTATAAAAGGATTTGTATAACTGGATATGATAATAAGGTTATTAAAAGAAGAAAGAGAAAATTTTTTAAAAAGTAGCATAGGATTATGTCTAGAAACTATGCTAGGGGTCTTATACCATAAAACATGTTTTGTTTTTTAAAGTATAAGTTCATTTCATAGTCATAGGTAGATAAGATTAGAGTTATATAAGTTATATGTTTACAGTCTTGTAATTTTTAACAAAGCACATTTATTGAGTGTATATTAACAGCTAGGAACTGAGGAACTGTGACTTTTATATATGGTTCCATTTAATATTCTCAATGTTCCTATATAATAAGCATTAATCTCTAAATCAAGTAAAAGTAATATTTTTTCAAGTCATAAAGCAAATAAATGATGGGGCAAGTATTTTGAACCAATGATTGACTCCAAAGCTAATGATCATTCTTACTTGCTTTGTGATTCATTTAAAATTTGTATTAAATCCATGAGAGATAATAAAACATGCTAAAGGTACGGAGAAATAGACATGACTACTTTAGCTTGTGATTACTGAAGAAGTCTTAGGGATGTGAGTGTTCATTTTTTAATGTAGGTCTTAAACCAATTGGCCTGAAAACAGCATTCTGGGCAGAATGAGCATATTAAAAGGCAAATAAATGACTTATCTGTGGAATCATAACATATTTTATGTAGTTGATTGCCAGGGTGTGTCAGAAGATACAGGTCAACATAAGACTGAGAGCATATAGTAAAGACTTGGAGTTTATATTACAGAGTGGAGACCAATACACATTTCTTGTCAGAAGAGTAACATAATCACATAAATCAGTTGAACAAAAAAAAAAATGATCAACGACCAAGTATTTTAGTCATGAGATTTTTTTCTTTAAACGGCCTATACATTATTCTGAGAGTTTTTCATGATGTTACTTATAAACAAAAAGTATGTCTTTTAAAATGTTTCATTAACATGATAAATACAGTGGCTTATTTTTATTACAGACTATATTTCTATAACTGTCTTCCTGAGAGTTTTATTGAAATGGCAAAGTTTTTTGTAATAGAGAGGTGTTTGATGCAACAGCTGTTTAATTGACAAGTTTTGAATTCCAGCTTCATCTTTCCATTCATTAGTTATTCATTTGGAGTTTAAAAAAAATTAAAGCCCATCTGTATCTCTCTTCCTCCCTGCCCAATACCAATTTTACACTATTTGATGTGCCTAACTTTGCATTTGCAGAGCCATGTGCCTATGATCTGAGGACCGTGTCATCTTGTTTGCAGAATAGGTGACAGATCCTTTCCACTTTGCATAGTGGTTCTCAACTAAATTACTCTTGAGAAAACACTCTTTGAAGATACAACCAGATGTTTTCCCTTACATACTTGAGAGGCAGATTGGCAGTTTTAGTTCTGTTTCCACACTTGTCGAGTGGCTATTTCCTAGCTTCCCCATGGGTTAGGGTGCCAGGTAGATTTATGTCCAGAAACATACACGGAAAATAAATTATCGGTAAGTTCTACCTTAGCAAGTCATTATACAGAAGTCTGGCAGATGCAGTTCATGTACTGAGCAACTTCTCAGTGCTGCAGAAATGTTCCATCTCTGGGGTTATTTGCTGCAATTGAAATGAGGTCAAGAAGTCCCTTGAATTCATCACGCCACACCAATTACCCTGATTTCTCTTCTAATGCTTGGTGAGATTATGTAATTAGCATAGCCAGAAAAGGCATCATTTGAACGGTCATTTTTACAGTTTTGTAGCTAGAGAAATTACTACTATATTGAGCTAGAAATGAAACTCTGCCCACTCACCTTTACCACTCAAGTCATGACATTTCCTTTTCATTTCATGACTTTCCTTCCCACCTCCATCACTGAACTCATAGAGATCAATGTTTTAGAGTACAATACCACTACGTGCATGGTCAAATGTAAAGTCATTCTAAGGGCCTTATGTTTTTAACCTTCATCTGTCATCGACTGGTAGAATAGCTAATGCTGATCATTTTGCTCCCTAACATTATCAAAGCCTAAATAATTTCTTAATAACAGCGATTGATTAGAAAATTATTTTCTTTATTCTACTGGCTAAGTAAGTCACAGGAATAAAAATAATGCAAACTTCTTATACTTCAAATTTAAATTTTCTTTTACAAAATATTTTAGAGATTGATTTCACTTTGTTATTGTGAATCACAAATGTTATTTATATTCTTCCAAATGTTTGTAATTTTATCTTTGAGCTCTACAGATTTCTCAGTGAGCAGAAAGAATCCATGTAGTTCTTTACTAGGATGAAAAGAAGATCTGTGTGTTTTGCAGCAATTTCAAGACTACCACTCCACTCCAACAATGTCCACACATCTATCATGGGATTATGTGTATATCTTACATTACATAGGAAATGTGACTTTGAGGATGCAATCAAGCTCATAGATCTTAAAATGGGGAGCCTATTGTGAATTACCTACATGGATAAATTCTATTTAAATGGACCCTTATTAGTGGAGAACTTTCCCAAGCTGGAGTTAGAGATATAAGAAGAGAAGGCAGAGAGACTTAAAATGTGAGAAGACACTGACCTGTCATTTCTGGCTTTGAAAATGAAGGAGACAGCATGACGAGATACTGGTGGCTTTGAAGAGATGAGAGAGACTTGTAGTTAACAGTCTTTAAGAGAACAGGACCCGAAATCTTACAATTGTCTAGAAATATATTCTGCCGACAATCTAAATGACCCTGGAAGTAGATTGTCCCCAGAGCCGTTAGAAAGTAACATAGCTCTGCAAACACCTTGATTTAGACCTTGTGAAATTCTAAGCAGAAGATCAAATTGAGTCATGTCATACCTGAACTTCTGATCTACAAAACTGAGAAATAAAAATGAGTTTTGTTCTAAACCACAACATTTTTGATATATGTTGCAACAGCAATAGAAAAGCAATCCACTGGCTGGGTGTGGTGGCTCTGTAATCCCAATAATTTGGGGGACCCAATCTACAGTATTGCTGGAGGCCAGGTGTTCGAGACAAGCCTGGGCAACATAGAAAGACCTCGTTTCTACAAAAAAAGAAAAAAAATTAAAGATGAAACTAATACAGGAATGATGTCAGTAGCATGGCAAAATAGGATGCACCTGACTTTCCCTCTACCCACAGGCACACCAAATAAATATCTATTCACGAATCAATTCCCTCTGACAGAGAAAGTCAGTTGAGAGATTCTTTCACACCAGCCAACTGACAAAACATTCACAATCAAATTGGCAGGAAATGCTGATACATACTTGGGCACGCTTCAGGTTCCATACTAAAGTCTGGAGAAGAATCCCCAGCACCGAGTTTCTCCCTGTGGAGAGGAAGTTTTAGATCTCACATATATAAACTCCACTCAAAGGCTTCCATGGTTTAACTCTTAACGCATCAAGTCTGGGAGCAAATAGAATTAGACACATGTGAATTTTGTTAGACCACAGGAAAAATAGTGACAGTCTTATATGGGTGTGCAACACTTCTAGGATCTTCATCTCCCAGAAGTGCTTAAAAAGAAACTAAAAAAAAAAAAAAAATGCATGCTGGGCTCGGTGGCTCAGCCTGTAATCCCGCGCCTTTGGGAGGCTGAGGTGAGTGGATTGCCTGAGCCCGTGGGTTCGAGACCCACCTGGGCAGCGAGACCTCATCTCTACAATAAAGCAAAAAATCAGCTGGGAGTGGTAGCGCACGCCTGTAATTCCAGCTACTCGGAAGGCTGAGGCGGAAGGATCGCCGGAGCCCAGCAGACCAGGCTGTGGTGGCCGGGAGCGGCCACTGCACTCTAGTCTGGGAGACCGAGTGAGACTCCAACTCAAAAAAAAAAAAAAGAAAAAAGAAAAAAAATTGCTTTCCAGGCAACCCCTTTGGGTCCCCTCCCACTGTAGGAGCTTTTCTGTCCTCTCAATAAATCTTGCTTTCAGGAAAAAAAAAAAAAAAAAAGCGCTTCCCCTTTTTTCCTCCAGAAAGGGCTTATGAAACACTCTTCAGTGGCTACTTGGAGGATTGATTTCTAACTAACATCAGGGAGCTAAAGGGGCAGACAAATACTAACCTACCACCAGCTTGAAAAACAGATCAGCACTTCTGAAGTCTGATGCTCTGGTTCACCCCAGTGTTAACTCCAAGTTCATTGATCCATCCTGGAAAGAGTTTGTCCACACATTGAGCACTCCAACTTTTATAGCTTCCACCCATAGGACTGCATCCTAAGACTCCTAGTTATGGGAACAAAGGGACCTGATATACAAGTGTCTCTTTAGACCACAAGGGAAGAAAAAAAACAGTTTTATACAAGTGCATATGCACTTTCCAGAGGCTTTGTTCCTCAGGGACAGTACAGAGAAGAAGCTGAAAAATTGCAGTTCTTTATTTTTCCCTGTAAAGAATTTATGACATACTTTTGCACTGGCTACTTGATGGCCTGGCTTGCCTGGCTTCTAACTACCATGTCCAGGAAAGTTTAAAAAGCAGACAGATGTTAGCCCTCCGACAGTCAGAAAAGCCTTTTCCCCTAATTGACCCTAGCAATAACTTCTGGTGTATTAAACCCTCCTGGGAAGAGTTTGTCTACACATTGAGCATTCCAGCTTTTATAGTTTCTGCTTAAGGGATTGTATCCTAAACCTCCTAGGTATGGGTGAAGAAAAAAAAATCCCTAACTTACTGAACAAAGAAGTGGTATTAAATGAGCACACCAACAGTTTCAGGGCTATACTTCCTTGAAGAAATGCAAACAGAGGTGAGGAACAGGAACATGCAACTTGAATTTTCTCTCCAGAAGGCAGTTATGGCACATACTTTCAATGGCTACTTGATGCCCCAGGTTCTAACAAACTTGCATTGAGGAACTTATGGGGCAAACAAACCATAGCTCTCTGGCATCCAGAGTCAGAACTCAGTACTTCACAAGCCTTCCCTCTGACTTGCCCCACTGATAAATTCAGGCCCACCTAGTTTTACTAGAAGAAGGTTGGCTATGCATTGAGTATCGCAACTTATATAGTTCCCACTCAAGAGACTTTCTCCTTTTTGACCAAACCCTGGGGATCAATGGGGCATTGCATTTCTGAGTGGCTCTAGACCACAGTAAACAAAAAGGTTGACATACAGCAGGCCTCCATTCAGCAGCTATCTACCCAGGTTCAGAGGCTGCAACCTTATTGTGAGTACAGGCATTTGTCAAAGATTGCCTCCTCAGCTTAGTGCTGAGACAGTGAAAGATAAATGTCAGTGTTCAGCTTCACCATTAAGACAGAAGGAATTGAATCACACAGCCAACACTCTAATCTCTCCAAGTAGGTCTAGAGAATTTGGTTCCTACTTTACCACTCTCATAGTCCTGACTGGACATGACACATTCTAACCTCAAGCATCACCAAAGGCAGAAACAGCTGTCCAGAAAAAAATAAAGATTTGAGCACCTTAACATCTCTGGACAGAGAAATAGGTGAGATTCTTCAGGAGAAGAATCTCCTGAACATTCTGATGAGATTGAGGGAAATTGTTGTCTTATATAATGTAAAGAAGTCTTCACAGAGAGTCAAGGAAAATGATAAAACAGGAGAATATATTCCAAATAAAAGAATAAGATAAATCTCGTGAATCCAACCCGAGTGAAAAAGAGATATGTGATTTACGTGGCAGGGAATTCAAAATAATGGTTATAGAGGTGATCGCTGAGGTCAGGGGAGCAGTGCAAAAACAAATTTAGAATTTTAAGAGACTATTTTTTTAAAGTATCAAACAGAAATCATAGAGCTGAGAAAAACTATAACTAAACTAAATAATTCAACAGAGGAGCTCCAACAGCTAACTAGTTCAAGCAGAAGAAAAGATCAGTAAACTTGAAGACAGGTCACTGGAATTATACAATACATGCAGCAGAAAGGAAAAAAAGTGAGGATAGTGTGAGACTCTTATGGAACACTATCAAGCATAGTAACATATGCATTATGAGTGTATCACAAGAAGAGAATAAGAAAATAAACATATTCAAAGAAGTAATGACAGAAAATTTTTCAAATCCTGAGAAGAAAAGAGAAATCCAAATCCAGAAAGCCCAAAGATCACCAAATAATAGAAATCCAAAGAGATTCATACCAAGAAACATCATAATCAAATTGTCAAATGTTAAGGACAAAGAGAGAGTTTTGAAAGTGGCAAGGGAAAGATTATTAGTGGAGTTTTCAGCAGAAATCTTATAGGCCAAAGGAGAGTAGAATGATAGAATCAAAATTCTGAAAGAAAAAAAATATTAACCAAAATTACCTATACTAAGCAACTTTGTCTTCAAAAATCAAAGGGCAACAATGATGTTCTCAGACAAATAAAAGCTGAGAGAGTTTACTTCCACTAGAATTGCTTTATTAAAAAAATACTAAAGGGAGTTCTTCAAACTGAAGGAAGAAGACACTACTTAGTGGCTTCATTTCTGCCATGCAGGACTGGTTCAACATTCACAAGACCATGAACTTAATTCAGCACATCAACAGATATAAAACCAAGAACTACTTGATTATATCATTAGACACAGAAAGAACATTCTGTAAAATCCAATATCTCTTCTTGATAAAAACCTTTGAGCACCTAGGCATAGAAGGAACATTTCTCAAAACAGTAAGAGTCATCTATGACAAACATTTGGTCAATGAGCAAAGTTGGAAACATTCCCCCTAAGAATGGTAACAAGACAAAGATGCCCACTCTTACCCCTCCTGTTCAACACAGTGCTGAAAATCCTAGCCAAAGCAATCAGGCAAGAAAAGAAAATCATGGATATCCAAACATGAAAAGAGGAAGTAAAGTTATTCTTCTTTGTGGACAACATAATTCTATATCTTCAAAACCCTAGGGAGTCTTTCAAAAGTCTCCTCACACTGATAATTGACTTTGGTAAAGTCTTGTGGTACAAAATAAATGTCAAAAGACCATTGCATTTGTATACACAAGCAACTAGCTGGCAGAAAACCAAATAAAAAACACAATCTCATTCACAGTAACTACAAAAAAAGGAAATACCTTGGCATCCACCTAACCAGAGAAATGAAAGAGCTTTACAATGAGAACTACATAAAACTGCTCAAAGAAATCAAGGGTGACACAAACAAATGTGAAAACATTCCAAGAGCATGGATAAGAAGAATCAACATTAACAAGATGTCCATCCAATCCTAGACAGTCTACAGATTCAATGCAAAATTCAACAAATTACCAACATCATCATTCTCAACCTGGAAATGATAATACAGAAGTTCATATGGAACTAAAAAAGAGCACAAATAGCCAAAATAATCCTGAACAAAAGGAACAAAGAGGGAGGTACCACACTTCCAGACTTTAAACTTTATTACAAGGCTACAAGTAACCAAAACAACCTATTATTGGTGCAAGAATAGGTACATAGACCAATGTAATAGGACAAAGGTTTGGGAAGAAAAACATGGTCTCTCAACCAACTCATTTTTGAAAAATCCACCTATAACAGCCACTAGGGAAAGGAGACCATATTCAGCAAATAATGCTGAGAAACTGACTGACAACATGCAAAAGACTATCTATCACCATATACAAAAATCAACTGAAAATGCATTAAAGACCTAAATGTAAAACCTCAAACTATAAGAATTCTAGAAGAAAACATAAGAAGCAACCTTATGCATATCAGAGTAGGCAACAAATCATTGGTCAAGTTCCCATAAGCGAAAGCCATAAAAGCTAAGTTAGATAAGTGGGACCTAATCAAACTGGAAAGGTTTACACAGCAAAAGAAACCACCAAGAGAGTGGAGAGAAACCCCATAAAATGTAAAAATATTTGGAAATTATGTATCTGACAAAGGTCTAACATCCAGGATCTAAAAGGAACTCTAATGAAGGAAAGGAAAAAGAAACAACTCCTTTAAAAAGAAGGCAAAAGACATGAAAAGACACTTTTCAAAATAAAACATACAAATAGCCAAAAAATACATGAAAAAGTGCTCAACCTCACTAATCATCAGAGAACTGCAAATCAAAATTACAATGAGATAGCACCTAATTCCAGTAAAGATGTCTATCACTAATAGATACAAAATCATGACTCATCCTGTAATTCCAGCATTTTACGAGGCTGAGGCGAATGGATTGCCTGAGTCCACGGGTTCGAGATCCACACAGGCAACTTGGCGAGACCTCATCTCTACAATAAATCAAAAATTAGCCAGACATGGTAGTGCATGCCTGTAGTTCCAGCAACTTGGAAGGCTGAGGTGGAAGGATCACGGGAGCCCAGGAGGTCGAAGTCACGGTAGCCAGGAATGTGCCATGCACTCCAGTCTGGGTGACAGAGTGAGATTCCAACTCAAAAAATAAATATAAATATAAATAAAAAAATAAATACACAATCAACAGATGCTGGTGTGGGTGCAGAGAAAAGGGAATGCTTCTACACTGCTGGTAGAAGTGCAATCTAGTTCAATCTCTATGGAAAGCCGTGTGGCGATTCCTAAAAGAACTACAGATTGTTCTTCCATACAGTCCAACAGTACCTCTCCTGGAAATATACCCAGAGTAAAATAAATTCTTCTACAAAAAAGACACCTGTACATGGATGCTTATAGTCAGACTATTCACAATAGCCCCAAATCATGGAACCATTTCTACTATCTACCAAAAATGGACTGAATAAAGAAAATATGGTACATATACAGAAAGGAGCATTACACAGTCATGAAGAAGAACAAAATCATGGAGTTTACAGCAAATTGGATGGAGTTGGAGACCATCATACTTAGTCATCTACCACAGAAATAAAGAACTGAATACCACATGTTCTGACTCATGACTGGTACCTGAACATTATTCACATTAACAAAAGTGAGGGACAGCTAGGGGAAGGGGAAGATGTAACAACACAAACTTTACCTGTGTAAAGACTACTTGTGTAGTTAATCCTTACTTGTATCCCACATCTCTATAATAAAATAAAATTCAATAAAAAATTGACCTTAGTAATATGAGAAAATATGAAAGTATAAAACTCACTGGTAAAAGTGCACTGTCAAAGCCAGGTTCAGTGGCTCAGCCTGTAATTCCGCACCTTGGGAGGCTGAGGTGAGTGGATTGCCTGAGCCTGCGGGTTCAAGACCCATTGGGGCAACTTGGGGACCTCATCTCTACAATAAATTAAAAAATCAGCCGGGTGTGGTAGCACGTGCCTGTAATTCCAGCTACTCGGAAGGCTGAGGCGGAAGGATCGCAGGAGCCCAGCAGGTCAAGGCTGCAGTGGCCGGGAGTGGCCACTACACTCCAGTCTGGGTGACAGAGTGAGACTCCAACTCAAAAAAAAAATAAAAATAAATAAATAAAAAGTGCACTGTCAAATCCAGTACACTTTAATACTGTAATGACAGTGGGTAAATCAATTATATCTCCAGTAGAAAACTGAAAGGTGCCAGGCTCCGTGGCTCAGCCTGTAATCCCGCGCTTTGGGAGGCTGAGGTGAGTGGATTGCCTGAACCTGTGGGTTCGAGACCCTCCTGGGCAACTTGGTGAGACCTCATCTCTACAATAAATCAAAAATTAGTCGGGCGTGGTAGCGCGTGCCTGTAGTTCCAGTTACTTGGAAGGCAGAGGCGGAAGGATCACTGGAGCCCAGCAGGTTGAGCTGCGGGAGCATGCCACTGCACTCCAGTCTGGGCGACAGAGTGAGACTCCAACTCAAAAAAAAAAAAAAGTAAAAAAAGAAAGAAAATTGAAAGGCAAACCTATTAGAAAACAACTAAAGTTACCATAAGTTGTTAAAAATTTAAATCATTACAAATTGTAACTTATGACATCAAAAACACAAAATGTGAGAGAAGGCAGAGTAAAAGTTTAGTTTGTGTATGCAATCAAAATTAAATTGTAGTAAGCATAAAATAGCCAGTTATAATTGTAAGCTTTGAGATAACCACAAAGCAAAATCCTACAATAGAAAAAAGATAAAAGATAAAAAGAAAAAACTCAAAGAATACCACTACAGAAATCCATTAAACAAAGAAAGAAAGGAATGAAGAAAAAACATCTACAAAACAACCGGAAAAGAATAAGAAAACGGCACTAGTACATCCTTACCTATCAATAATAATTTTCATTATAAATCTATTACATTTTCTAATCAAAATTCCTAGATTGGCTCGATATGTTTTTAAAAATACCAGATTCAACTATATGCTGCCTACAAGAGACTTACTTCACCTTAAAAGAAACCCATAGACTGAAAGTGAGGAAATGGAGAAAGATATTCCATGCAAACAAATATCAGGGAAACAGAAGTAGTTATACTTATTTCAGACGTTATGTCAAAATATGTAAAAAGAGAAGAATAAGGTAATTATATAGTGATAAAAAGGTAAATTTATCAGAGGATATAACAATTGCAGATGCATATCCAAGCAACATTGAAGAACCTAGATATATAATGTAAATATTAAGAAATTTGAAGGGACACTACAGCATAATAATATGAGGATTTCGATGTCCTACTTTCAATATTAAACAGATCATCCAGACAGAAAATGAATGAGAAAATATTGGACTCGAACGACACTTTAGATGAAATGGGCCTAACATGCATATACTGAACATATGCAGCTGCAAAATATACATTCTTCTCAAGTACAAATGAAACATTCCTCAGGATAGATTACATATTAGGTCACAAAGAATGCCTTAACAAATTTTAGAAGGTAATAATCCTATCAAGTATTTTTTCGGTTTATATGTTTGAAAATTTAAAATCAGTAACAAAGAAGCAAGAAAAAAGTAGCAAATATGTGGCAATTAAGCAGTATGCTCCTAACTGCTATTGGGGTCAAAGAAGAAACTAAAAGGGGAAATTAAAAGAAAAAAATCTTGAGATACAAAATTGAAAACACAATATGCCAAAAGTTAGGAGATTCAGCCAAAGTAGTCATAAAACTAAGTTATAGAAATAAATGCCAAATCAAAAAAAGGACAAATATCTCAAATAAAGAATGCAATATTGCATGTTAACATACTAGAAAAAGAACAGACTAAACCTGAAGTTAGCATACGGAATGAAGAAACAAAAATAAGAGTAGAAATAAGAGATTGGAAAAACAATACAAAGATAAAAGTAAGAGGTGGTTTTGTGGAAAGCTAAGCAAAAATAAGAAACCCTTTGTTAGACTAAGAAAAAAAGACTAAATGCAAATAAATAAAATTATAAATAAAAGCAAAGACATATTGCTGATAATACAAATACAAAGAATTATAAGAGACAACTATGAACAATTATATACTGGCAAATTGGACACCCTAGGAAAAAAATAGGTAAATTCCTAAAAACATATAACCTATCAAGACTACATCATGAAGAAATTGGAAATGTCAATAGTCCAATAACTAGTAAAAAGACTGAATCAGTAAATATAATTTCTCATCAAAGAAAATTCCAGGACCAGATGACTCCTTTGCTAAATTCTACCAAAATTTAATGAAAAACCAATACTAATTCTTCTCAAACTCTTCCAAAATATTGAAGAAAAAGGAATACTACTAAACTTATTTTCTGAGGCTAGTGTTACTTTGATGCCAAAACTAGACAAAGACACTAGAAGAAAATAAAACTATAGGCTAATATGAATGATATTACAGATGCAAAACCTTCAAGAAAATACTAACAAACTATATTCAATAGTATGTTAAAAGAATTATTCACCAAGATCAAGTGGTATTTATTATTGGGATGCAAGGTTGGTTCAACATATACATACCAATAAATGAGATTCATCATACTAATAGAGTGAAGGACAAAAAGCATATGACCATTTTAATATATTCAGAAAAACTTTTGACAAAATTCAACATCTTTTCATGATAAAAACTTTCAGGTATGAAAGAAATTTTTCTCAACAAAACAAAAGCTTCTTGTGACAAATCCACAGGTAACATCATACTAAATGATAAAAAGTTGAAAACTGTTCCTGTAACATTAAGATGCCCACTATTGTCACTTCTCAACATAGTACTGGAAGCCCTAGTTAGAGCAATTGGGCAAGAGAAAGGAATAAAGGCCTTTAAACAATAACAACGTGAGTGAGTTCAACTGAGATTAGCAAAGTCACCTAGATGTCTACTTCAGAAGACTGAGCGATCATTCCTTATTCTTATATGCCACTATAGTTTTGTGATTATTTGCAATGCAGCATTATTATCAGTCAATAGTTAATGGATATAATGTGATTATTTATATCAGTCTATCTTTTTCATTAGACTGTAAGCTTCATGAGGGAGTGTAGGGACTATAGGTCTACTCACTATTTTATTCTCTTTCAAAATCTACAAGGGCGAAGGTAGTAATCAATGGTTTCATAAGCAAGTTAAATTGTTATATAAACAATGAAAACTTCTTTTTCTTCTTCTTTTTTTTTTTTGAGTTGGAGTCTCACTCGGTCGCCCAGATTGGAGTGCAGTGACCACTCCTGGCCACCGCAGCCTCGCCTGCTGGGCTCCGGCAATCCTTCCGCCTCAGCCTTCTGAGTGGCCAGAAT